>NW_021319004.1:201910-230584 GCF_001605985.2 Dendrobium catenatum | reverse complement strand
ACTCCGCTTCTTCGCGGTCGCCCGATGTCGTCCCTTCGACGGCTTCCCCTTCCGATCGGATCGGAAGTCAGGACATTTGATCGGAAGCAAGAACGTGAGCTCGCTGGCTGTGAAGTAACTTTTTCCCTCTCGCGCGTTTCTCCAACCTCTCCTTAGCTGACTGACTTCACGCCTCCGATGACTTTCCCATCCCGTCAGGTCGGAAGTTACGACATTTTGACGAAAGCAAAAACAGGAGCTTGCTCTCTGTGAAGTTAACTTTCTTCCTTTAACGAGCTTCTTCAGCCAAATCCCTTGAATCCACTGAACCTTTCCCGAGTCCTCTCCGCCTCCTTCGACGCTCGTTCCTATTGGGGCGGAAGTTACGACATTTTGATAGGAAGCAAAACGAGAGCTCACTCGTTTCGAAGATAATCATCTCCCTTTCGTGCGCTCATTCAGCCATGTCCCACAAATCCATCTACGACAGAGAGGGAAGCAGAGGATTTATTTTGTATTAATTATCTTTAATATAATTATTTATTATTTATTATAAGTTAATTATAATTAATTAAGTTTAATTATTACTAAATATTTTTTAAATTATAATTAATTACTAATTAATCGTGAATTAATCATAATTAATCAAATTATGATTAATAAACTTTTAATTATAATTAATCATTAGTTAATTATATATTAGTTATAATTAAATAAATTTATGTATAATTAATTTTCCATAAATAATATTTAATTAGCATTAATCATAATTAATGATATTTAAAAATTAAAAAAAGAGAGTATCTCTTGTTTCGATTTTTGTGCCCTCCTCTGCGTCGACGATCGCCAATGTATAACACTCCTAAACCCTAAACATTTGAAAACCTTCTCCCGGCGCTTGCAACGCGGTGAGCGACCACCTATGCATGCTTTTCTGTAGCGTGGTAGGAGGGAATTCGTTGCGATGCTTGCGACGAGACGGGTAATCAAAATCCCATTTTCGGCGTTAGTGTCGGACCGGAAAACCAACTCATGCACGCTTTTCTCTAGCGTGGTGGGAAGGGAATTCGGTACGACGCCTACGGTGGGATGGGGTCAAATATAAAATTACTTGCTTTAAATTGGTGTCCGAAAACCCATGCATGCCTTTCTCTGGCGTGGTGGGGAACAAAAATTTTATGGCCGCGGTGTCCTCATCCGAGGGCACCTACCGTGCACGCTTTTCTCTAGCGTGGCGGGAGGCCCAGTTTTCCATAGTTTTCCCCTAAATGGGGGAGACGCCGGAAGGTTGCCAAAATTTCGGGTAAACATGATTTCACACTTGGGATAATTTGGAACTTTACTTGGACATTGATTGGAGCATCAAACGAACTTAATTCAAACTTAAACAATCATAACTTCAATTTGAAAGCAAACAAAAAAAGAGAATGATCTCGAACTCAAGAGACGACAAAGGACTTGACTTGAATAATTTGAGCAAGGACATAGAACTTGTTCTCGAACAAGGGCAGAGGACTTATGAACATGTGTAAAACTTTATTGAACAAAAATGGGACTTGTACTTGGACTCATTTGAACGCAAACGATAATATCTCCTATATGCATATGTAAAGAAAGAGAGTGGTAGTGCAAAGGAGAAATACTTGAAGATTGCATACTAAGTTCAAGCCAAAATTTGACTCTCCTACAACCAACACAATCTGACATATAAACTCTCAATGACATCAAAAGGTCATATACAAGAAACATAGTATCCTACAAATAATCAAAGGACTGCACTTGCTTATAGATGCGTACAACAGTCTGCTATGAATATGGAGCTAGCTTGCAAATGAGTACAGTAGTTCTCTATAAATATCGGATGACTACAACAAATGTAGATGCCTACGAATTATGAAAGAAGACTTATCGTACATATGGCGTGCTATCTACAGATAAATACAAAATATGTATAATGATTATTCTGTAATATAGACACATTAACATATATGCAAATTAAAGTGGATGATAACACATTATGTGCTAATGATCATAAGTTGATACCAAAGATGCATTCTACATTCAATATGTCAGAATTCAGTAATGCAGTGAAAATGACAAGTTATTAATTCAAGATACTGGTCACTGATTTCGAAGTGTAAGGCATTGGTAAGGATGCAATCATCCAAGGTAGAAGTGATTAGTTCTTCAAGCCAACGACAGAAAATAAGGAAGATGGCATAATTAATAAATCACTAATTGATTTCTATACGAGTACTGGAAAGAGAAAGCCAGATCAAATCAAAACTGAGTGAATCTCAATTGAACTAAATTTTGAACATTGAGTTGGATAAGATTATAGAGGCTTGCATTTTCTTGATGAACAGTAGTCGTGCATCCAACATATTGTCTGTAAGCAAATTAATATGAAATAATTATAACAAATGCAAGCACATATGATCCAAGCAGCAAACAATTCTATTCGAAAGCTGCTACGCCACGCCATCGGATCTGTAACTTCTATGCAAGGGACAGAAGGCGTTCACAAATATTTTAAAAATACACCTGCACGTGTACCGTAGTTTGTATACACATAGGTACACTAAAAGGGGTAAAAGCAACCAAACACCCGCATGGGCCTCGGCGAGCATGTTATTGGTTCACGTGACGTCTAGGGATGCTGCGCGGGTCAAATGAGTGAATTCAAGTTCGAACCCGATCCTTCTATATAGATCAATAGGAGTCGACAAGGTTCGAGCCAACAAACAAATTTGTGGTCGTGGCGACCAGAATATTTGTTTTAATACATTCATATTAGGCCTTCAAAGCCTAAAATCAAGAGAATTCACTCTCAAAGGCATAAAGTCTACGAAACTAGATCCTCTGTCGACAGCCAGACAGAGTCTACAAAGTTTAAGCTTTAAATGGAAATGACCCCAAACATCCTGATGATGGTCGTGTTGAATGTCTATCTTAACCGGAGGGGTCCATTCACAAATAATTTTTAATGCCATCCAAAGCTCCACAGTCCAAAATCCAAAAAAAAAATCTCAAAATTCCAAAAATATTTAAAATTGAAATAAACTATCAATCGTTAAAAGCAAAGCCCATCCACCCTCCGCAACAGTTTGCTGGGGTGGATAAATTAAAAACTATTTTAACTCACAAAGAGCCAAATACCTAGTCGAAAATATCACTAGGTTCCATTTTCAAAACAGTCTCCTGCCAGTAAGGACGTGGTACGTATCATCTGACCGACGGTTTACTGCCAAATGGCACCGCAGGATAAACGGTTATGACCCGGGGCCCTCTGAACCGAGTGATTTTGTCACCAAATGGCACCACGAAATACCAGTTATGACCAGCGCTGTTACGCTCCTTATTGGCTTCAAATTCCTGAGATATGAATCAATAGGATATGATCGATAGGGCACAAAACCCTCTGTTAGCTACGGTGGATTCAAATTTGTCCCCTTAGACAAACATTCAACCCAGGTCAATAAGGTCCCCTTGGACGATATATCCCATGGCTGCCGACAAGGATCCTTCTGTCAGGTTGGGTCAACTACCTCCTCTGACTAAGTAGACCATGGACCACGATGGCCGGGGACGACGGAACCATTGGATCTTGATCGGGTCTATCATCCATTCCCCCACCATCCGCTTTAAGTGCACGATGGTGAAATTTTTAATTTTAAATATCAAATCTCCAAGTCTTTCAATCATCCAAATTCCCAAATTCTCCAACCATTCCTTACCCATGCTGATACTATATGCCAGATAACACGTATTTTATACGTATCTGATTGACGACTAGCCTTAATCGAAAGTTCTCTCTTGTGATTGAGAGGGGTAATTAACTATAGGGGCTTGCACCTATAGGAAACCAGAACTCAGATCTTAAAGTTCTCACAAAATGAGGGCAAAATCTCTAGGTAGTGTCTTATCTACAATCTCATATGCCTTCCAAAATTTTGAGAGACTGAGACGACTGGGGATTGATTTCTCTTTTCATCTTTGGCTAGTCGTCTCAGTGTTATGATAGCAGTTATTTCAAATCATACTCAAAATTTTGAGTCTTTCAAAATGATCATTCAAGGAATTAGATATTTGAATTTTCTAAAGAATGATCGTTCAAAAAAATTTCCATTGAGATAACGTATTTAGCAGTATTTTAGATTTATATTATTTGAATTGCTCGTTAATGTTATCTTCTTTTATTTTTGTTCTGTGCAAGTCTCTACATTTTGAAAGTGCGGGGTGATGTATCAGATTCTGATTACTAATCCTTGCCTTTCATTTATGCAAATGGATTTACAGAACACCCCGATAACCGTTCAGCTGGGATGAGGAGCCAGGATTCAGCTGGCTAATGCTGTCATAGAGATCGGAAATACTGGAGCTATCCTACCCGTTGCGCGCATATGCTAGCGCCGCAACTTACTGCTGAAAATCCTCGTGGTAGGATTTCTGTGTTCGAGAGACTGTCGCAGCCAAAAGTCCCAGCCACCAAGAGGATTGTGGCTGATGGAAGAATCTCGGTGATGACTGCAAACACCACCACCCTACCTAGGGAGGTTACTACACCTGGTAGGAACAATGTTGAGGCCTCCTCATCTGGAGGAAGGCTTTCAAGAAGACAAAAAAGAAAGATGAACATTGAACTCCGAGCTCAGCAGCAACAACTCCCTTTTCACCCTTCAAGTTTATCTGCCCAAGAGCATGAAGCTAATGTTTCTACCCGGAATAAGTTCTCTGATCTGAAGTGGGTCAAAAGAAATAGCTCTACTAGGGAGCTAAAGAAATCTTTCTGGGATCGACGGCCTGAAGCTCTAATCCCTCTAAGGAAGAAAGAGCCTGAGACTTTGTCCGTTTGAGTATATAGAATATTGAAGACAGTGAAAGATAAAGGTCTGAAGAAAAAGAAGTTCCAACGGCCTTTGGTCATCGAGGCCAGGAGAACCTCGCTAAGAGAACTCCTATCCTTTACGACGGAGATAAGAGAAAGACAATATATTCCACACGGTGAACATCGGGGCGTGACACCTGAATCATAGATTTAGGGATCCGTCGTTGAAAGGTCCCGATGGAAAGGAAAACAAATCTGGAGGCTAAAGCCTCGAAATAATGAAAAAGAAAGAAGAACTGATATGGGCGTGACATCTGGTGAGGCTTCCCGGAGATCCGCCCCAGTCTACAAACAAAGTTAGAAATGGGCCCCAAAAAGGATCCATAATGACACTCCTCCAGACGGTAGACACCTTGGAGAATCCTCTAGGGGATCCTGTCGTCTTCCATCCCATCCAAAAGAAGAAACCAACTTCGATTGCAGCCCGTTGATCGAAGAAATCCCATTGCCTAATAAAGTATCGGAGATTTAATGACGTCGTCGCTCGGATATCCGAGTACTAGAAGAAGAAGAATACCTCGAAGGGGATGAAAACATTGAAAAAAATATAGAAGACAACATTGAAGAAATTATGGAAGAAAACAGTGATAAATTTATGGTGGAAAACCTAGAAGAAGAATTGGAAGAAACAAATAATACCATGGACATGGAGGTGGTCTATATAGTGAGACACACCAACGCTAATGAGGAAGCCTACTATGATGACGGTGAAGATAATGACGATTAACAACCACTGGTTAGGCGAGTTTATCAACGTTGTCGTGAAGCTGTGTCCACCACTGGCAAAGGTGGGCATTCCCAAGCAGAAGAAGAAAGAGGAGAAGCTGAGGAGAATCTCTTCGCTGACGAGAATGTCATACTTGCAGACATGCAAAGACATATAAGGCGACAAATGTGAGCCAAAGATAGGGAAATCTCTCACTTGAATGAGAAGATGACTGAAATGATGGCTCAGATGCACTACAGGAAAAACAGCCAATACCGGCGGTTTTTTCTGGCGGTTTATAAGGTAACACCGGCGGTTTTCAGTAACACCGGCGGCTTTCCGGCGGTTAATGAACCGCCGGAAAAAATGGCATAGGAAAAAGATCACTGGTGGTTATTACCGGCGGCCTAATTGTCCGGCGGTTTTCACGGCGGCCATACACTGCCGGAAAATATCTAAAATTTAATTAAAAAAATAGCCCGTTGCCCAGTCGTTCTCCCGCCGTTTATTTAAACTATATAACAGCAAAATTATGATTAAAAAATTAATAAAAAATAATATATTAAAGTTATTAATTAATTAAATATGTTATTTTATTAATATAGACTAAGTTATTAGATTAATAATTAATTAAAATAAATTAATAATTATTAATTAATTAAATTAATTATTAGAAGCCGCCGGTAAAGCTGGAAAGCCGCCGGAAAACCGCCGGTAAATCGATGGAAGAGCCGCCGGAAACCGTCGAAAACAAAACTGTCGTAAAATCGCCGGTAAGTCGCCGGAAAACCGTCAGAATTTTTTCTAAAATTTAAGCCGCCGGAAAGCCGACGGAATGCTGTCGGAAAAGTCGGTCGCCGGCAAGCCGCCGGAAAAATCTGCCGGTAATTGACGATTTTCCTGTAGTGATGGGGGCAATGATGCAGATGATGTAGAGAACTGCCGCTTTCTGTGCCATGTCCAGTCCTCCTCCAGATCCTCCAAACTTTCAAATACCTCAAGTCTCGGGAGTACGAGGTACTCTTGAAGGTGGTCATAAAATTCATAACGTCATTCGCCAGCCCACCCCACAAAATATTGCAAGTACTTCTGAACCTGTGACTGCTACACAGTTGGAAGGAATCATCACCGAAAAGATCAGGGCTGTTATAGGTGTTGATCAAGCAGAAAAGTTAATTGGCAAAGGTAGTTCGTATCATGCTGAATACGACCAAGTACGATATCCAAAAGGATATTCGGTCCCAAAGTTCATCACTTTCAATGGTAATAACAACCCCAGGCATCACCTGACACAATTTAAAGCCACTTGTGGGAATACAGGAGGAAATGACGCACTGCTCTTCCGACAATTCGTTAGTTGTTTAACAACAACTGCTTTCGAATGGTACGTTGAATTTGCAAATGATTCTGTTAAGACTTTCGCAGAATTAAAAATTATGATCGTGAAGAGATTTGCTAGTGCAATAGAGAAGATCACTATCGCTGACCTTGCTTTGGAGAAGAGAAAAAGAGAGGAATCAGTGACAAAATACATTTCTCGCTGGCGAAATCTGAGTATAAAATGTGAGAAACAGCTTGAAGAAGAGCATGCCGTACAGTTGTTAATGGGCAACATTGATGACAAAATGCAACCCTTCCTGTGCATGGCTACAATCAACACATTTCAAGACTTGCTGGACAGAGGCCAAGTTTGAAAAATTGATCTTGTCCAGATCAGAAAATCACTCTGATAAGCCCAAGAAAGCTAAGGCCCCGGGTGCTAGAAGGGGTGATGCCGACTCTACATTCTTCTCTAGAGCTGATAGAGAAAGGCAAGTGATTTACAACGTAGACAAGGGCAAACAACCAATGCAGTATGAAGAAAAGCCTAAACAGGTCTACAACTCCAACCCCCAGCCGAAGTTGATATTAGGGGGAAATGATAGGCCACGAACTTATCAAGGTATTGGAGAACGTCCGAGGCAAACATCGGGAACTGGTGATAGAATATTCCAATCCCTCAAAGATAAAATGAATAAAGAATATTCATTCAAGAGGGAGAGTGTCGCCAAATTATTTCGACAAGTGTTTAGAACGAGTTTAGAACTTCCTGAATGCAAGAGGCCCGAAGAATCAAAGCACACTGGTGACCCAAATTATGACACACATCATCGGGTACTCAGCCATCCTATTGAAGATTGCTACATCTTCAAGGATTGACTTGAAAGAAAATATCAAAAGGGGGAACTCACATTATCCGACAATGTGTTATCTCACCATAGAAGGAATCAACTCGGGTGGTCACGTCCTCTTCCGTACCCTTGGTTGAGGAAAGAAGAAAATAAAAGAAGCAAATTCAGGAAGAATAGTGGAAGACTGCGGTCTCCAAGAAAACTGTGAAGATGTTGAAGCAGCTTGAAGGAGTTCCAAGTGTAAAGTGGAAGTCTCCTATTTTTTGAAAGCTCTGCCTATAGCATGAGCTTCTACTTCTAAACAATTTTTCAATCAAGCTGCCACTTTGAAGACTGGAAAGATGAAATCATCCAAGAAGAAAACCAAACTGAAGAAGCCCAAGGAGAAAATTATTGCAACCCAAAGGGATATCGACAGTTTGGATGAGTACTACCAAACTGTAAGGAGATCTATCAAGCTCGCTGACTTCATGGTAGAGCTTAAGATAGATGAAGTCAAAGAAGATGATGAGAATTATCTTCCAATAGAAGTATATCAGATCATCTCAGTGGCACAGAGTACCTTGACAAAAGAAGAATGCACAGAAGAAGTACCCGCTGAATCCTTTATGATGGTGCTACCAATGGATTACAATTCGGAGGAGGATTTGTATTTTCCAGAGGAAGATGAATCAGACCCTAGCATAGCATCTCGGATGGGACATGTAAACCTGGGTGGTGACTCTGAATCAACAGATGAATCCCTAGATGCAATAATGGCTGATTCTGAAGAAAATGCTCCATTAAATGATTCTGAACCGAAGGAGATTGCTCAAGTGTAGTTAAGAAGCGTCAAGATACTACAGCCTCCACCGAAGAAAAGGGTTTCCAATAAAGATATGGAGAAAGAGATAGTTATCAACGATGATATTATTCTTGAAGATCATAAGAAAAAGAAGACTTCAGCCAATGTGATGGATTATAATATTTTATTCCATCTGAGAAAAATCTCAGCACAACTTAGCATATACGATGCCCTTAGTAATGTCTAAAGACCTTCGGGAGACTCTGATTCAGGCTCTCGAAGATCCCGAAAGATACGAGGCCTATTTTGCTGAACGCAATCTGACTGAGATTTTATAAGCTCGTAATCAGCCATTCATTACTTTCTCCAAAGAGGACATGATGCTTGGGACTGCAGACCATAATCGTCCTCTGTATGTTACTACAAAGAGCGATAAGCTGATCATCAGTCGAATCCTGATCGATCCCGGATCCTCCGTAAATTTAATAAGCTTGAAAGTACTAAGATCCCTCTGCCTTAATGTGGAACACCTCGGACCAGATAAATTGATGGTATATGGTTTCAACGAAAAAGGGCAGAAAACCCTCGGATAATTCATGCTTCCTCTTATATTTGGAGAACTCCATACAGAAGCTAAATTCTGTGTGATTGATGCGGATATTTCATTCAAGGCGCTACTAGGTCGTCTCTGGTTACATGAATATGGTATTGTACCGTCAACATTACACCAGTGTATGAAGTATCTTAAAGATGGAGAAGAATTCAGGATCTCTGGCGACATTAAGCCCTTTACAGTTCATGAAGCAACAGTTTACGAAGATGCACGGTACTTCATGCCAAAAAAGCAAAAGTCTTCGAGTTCTCTTAAGGCTAGAGCATCAAACTCAAAAGCTGTAAAGCGACCTGAACGGGAAGGTGAGAAGAGGCAGGTGGGGAGAAAGAAGGCGATGCCGACTCTTCCCAAAGCACCGACCATTCCCAAAGAAAAGAGACATGTACCTCATCTTCGGAGTGATTCGGATGAGGACGATGTTACTCCTACCAAGTCTCGAAGACTATGCCAGTTCACAGATGAATGGACTAGGCAGTTGAATTTTTAAATGATGATTATGACTACGACTCTATTTATATGAACACGTTGCAGAATGTGTTCTCTAGAAGAATAGACAGCCTATCAATTTCAGATAGTATACTCGTAGTCACGCGTGTTCCCTTACAACACTTTAAGGAGATTATTCCGTGTGAGGTGCATAAAATTGAAGAACTCGCCACCCTCTATTTGCCTCCCCTTAAAAATGGGACTGTGTCAAAGAATGTGTTATATTCCACGGGAGTTCGTGAAGAGGAGAATAATGATTGGTGTTGCATGCTCCTCGATTCTGAAGAACTGTTTCCTACAAGGCTACCTAGGTTTAATACCAAAAATATTCAGAGAATGTTACGAAAGCAAATAAATGTTCCTACCACCAAACGACAGCTTCGTACAAGCTTGGGCTTCTGGTATGGAAGGAATCCACGTCCATTACGACGGAAGGATATAGATGTATATAAAGGTATCAGATTCATCAAACGAAAATTTCTCCGGAAAGAGACTTGCCGGGCAATCACATTAATGGAAATTTAATCTGATGATGGTGGTGCTGAAGAGATATACGAAGTTGATGATTATGATGATTAACCCGTAGAGGCCGAACCTGCACTAGAAGAACTTGAAGATGGTGGACAGACAGCCACTATGGATGAGTTAAAAGAAGTCAACTTGAGAACTGAAGAAGACCCTCGTCCAACCTTCATTAGTTCTCTCCTACCCGGGGAGAAAATAGAAGAAATAAAAGAACTTCTCTGCGAATTCAGGGACTGCTTTGCCTAGACATATGCTGAGATGCCTGGCTTATCCCCTGACATAGCAGTTCATAGATTAGCAATCAAACCCGATGTAACACCCGTCAAGCAAGCTCCTAGAAGAATGAGATTGGAGATTAAAGAACAGGTGATCGTAAAAACGAAGAAACACATAGAGGCGGGCTTCATACGAGAAGAAAAGTATGCCGATTGGATCCCCAATATTGTCCCTGTGAAGAAGAAGAACGGGAAGAATCGTGTCTAGATTGACTTTAGGGACCTCAATAAGGCATGCCCAAAAGATGACTTTCCACTTCCTGTATCCAAACTCCTAGTGGACAACACTTCCAACTATGACATGTTCTCGTTTATGGACGGATCATCAGGCTATAATTAGATCAAGATGGCTCCTGAAGATGAAAATGACACGTCGTTCAGAACACCCATCAAAATTTTTTGCTACACAGTCATGCCCTTTGGCCTGAAGAATGCTGGTGCTACCTACTAGCGGGCGATGACTCACATATTTGATGATTTGATACATCAGAAGGTCGGGTGCTATGTAGATGACTTTGCTGTAAAAAGCCTTGGCCAAAATGATCACTTAAAAGATCTCTGAATTATATTTGAGAGAATCAGAAAGTTTGATCTGAAGATGAACCCACTCAAATGTGCTTTTGGGGTCTCCTCCGGCAAATTCTTGGGGTATGTTGTTCGTCATCGAGGTATAGAGATTGACCCCAACAAGACCAAGGAAATCATGGAGATGCTACCTCCAAAGAACCTTCGACAATTCCGCTCGCTGCAAGGACAACTAACTTTCATTCGGAGATTCATATCAAATCTATTGGATAGGTGCCATCCATTTTCAAAGGTAATGAAGAAAGATGTCCGTTTCAAATGGGATGCAGAATGTCAGAAGACGTTTGACAGCATCAAGAGATATCTATTGAATCCGCCCATTTTGGAAGCGCCAATTTCGGGGAGGCCTCTTATACTGTATACGGTAGCACTAGAAGATTCTCTCAGAGCATTATTGGCACAACATAATGAAGAAGGAAAAGAAAATGCGCTCTACTACATCAGTCGGAGGTTAATTGGTGCAGAAAGCCGTTATTCTCCAATTGAAAAGCATTGTCTGGCGCTGATTTTTGCAGTTCAAAAACTTCGCCACTACATGTTATCTCACAAAATCACCCTGATATCGAAGATCGATCCGCTGAAGTTCTTGATGACAAGACCAGCGTTGACAGGTCGCCTAGCCAGGTGGGTAGTATTATTACTGCAGTTTGATATCACATATATGCCACAAAAGGTGGTGAAAGGTCAGACCTTGGCAGATTTTCTCGCTGCACATCCTATCTCTGCAGACTCTTCACTAAACGATGATTTGCCCGATGAATAAATCATGTAAGTTGAGAAAAATGAAAACCTACCATTTTGCGAGATGTACTTCGATGGAGCATCATCAATTAAACCAGTCCGACCTCCAAATATTACAAGAGCCCGAGCCCGTATTGGTCTTCTTCTCATAACACCTGAAGGAGGCATAATGAGATTTTCATTCAGCCTGACTGAACCTCGGACTAACAACGAAGCCGAATACGAAGCTCTAATAGTACGGTTGGAGATTGCAATTACGGCAAAATTCAAAATCTTTAAGACTTTCAACTTGTGATAAATCAACTCTTAGGCATCTACAAGATTTCTAAGGTTGAATTGGCTCATTACCACCGATGAACTCTTGAGCTCCTGAAGCAGGTGCCGAATGTTAAAATAATTCAGATTGCTCGAGGATAGAATGCCAAAGTGGTTTGTTTGGCCAAATTGGCCAAGAAAATGGCAAATTCCAATGAGGAGAAGCCTATATTCATCGGAGTTTACAATCGTCGTATCTTAGAGACCACTTTATTACAATTTCCGAGAACAGAAGTACCTGATTCAAATCAGCAAGAAATACTTCCAATTGATCCTTAACCTCTCCATCAGATCATTATGGAAAATTATCCGGAAGGATATCATATCGTTAAGAGACGTAAAGCTAGTCAAGCTTCAGAATCGTGGTGGCATTGTTTGGATGTTGAAGTCTAAAATGATTGGTGACAGCCATTCATTGACTACTTCAAAGAAAATAAACTTCTGAGAGAAAATTTTATAGCCGCACAACTTTAAAAAAGGGCGTTGCGATACGCATTTGTCAATGATACTTTATATAGACGAGCTTTTGCTCAAATGTTGCTAAGGTGCCTAGGGACCAAGGAATTTGATAAAGTAGTAACAGAAGTTCATGAAGGGCTTTGTGGAGCACATCAGTCAGGTCCTAAAATGGCAGTTAAAATCAAGAGAATGGGTTATTATTGGCCGATCATGGTCAGAGATTGTATTACCACACAAAGAGTTGCATTGAATATCAAATCCACGGTAATGTTATATATCAACCATCAAATCCACTACACCCAACAATAGCATCTTGGCCATTTGAATGTTGGGACACTGACATAATCGGGCCAATAGATTCCCCGTCATCAGTGGGACTCTGTTTTATTCTGGCAGAAACATACTATTTCTCGAAGTGGGCAGAAGCGGCTCCATTCAGAGAGGTCACATCCGAACATGTGATCAATTTCTTTACCCACAATGTTGTCTACAGATTTGGTGTGCCTTGCTGCATAATTTCAGACAATGGCACTGCATTCAAATGTACAAAAATCTATAAGTTAGTTGATCGATACAAAATCGATTGGTGGTACTCATCCATATATAATCCAAGGGAAAATAGCTTGACAGATGCTTTCAACAAGACGTTGATGAAATTGTTGAGGAAGATTCTCATTAAAAACAAAAGAGAGTGGCATACAAAGATGGCAGAAGCTCTATGGGCCTATCGTACAACTTATGAAACACCAACTAAAGCCACTCCTTATTCAATGGTGTTCGGTGTTGAAGCCGTATTACCATTGGAGATTGAACTACCGTCACTTCGGGTAGCAATTCAGAATGATCTTACTCAAGAGCAAAATGCCCGCCTCAGAGTGGAAGAGCTCGACGCACTTGATGAACTCAGGTTACAAGCTCAACAAAACCTAGAAATCTATCGAAGAAGAATGGAATAATCCTTCGATCTGATGGTGCGCCCTGGACATTTCAAGAAGGGGAATTAATCTTGGTGCTGAGTAGACCAATCATCCCACACTGAAGAATCAGTGGCAAATTTGTATCAAATTGGGAAGGCCTCTTCGTCATCGAGAAGGTGTACCAAGGAGGAGCATATCAGTTAATCGATCTGAACTGTCAGAGGCCTATGCCACCTATCAATGGCCGACATTTAAAGAAGTATCATGCATGAGAAATCCATGTCTAATGTACTTTATAATCAAAGTTTTATGTGTATGGTTATTAGTGCATGCTTACATTCATATTTTGAAAATTCTCTTGTATGGCAAGAACGCATTTCAAAATCCCCCATCAGAATGGGGGCATTTTAATTATTTATTCGGGTCGACATCGTGCTGCGTGCCGAGATCCCCGAATAAATATTTAAAAAACTCAAAGACAAAAAGCCTATCCAAAATGTTCCTATGAGGCAGGAGGCATTTTAAATATTCATTTGGGTCGATATCGTGCTACACATCGAGATCCCCAAATGAATATTTAAAATCTTAAATTCTAAATTCAGTTCATTTTGAAATGTCCCTGCAAGACAGGGGGCATTTTAAATATTTATTCGGGTCGACATCGCGCTGCGTGCCGAGATTCCCGAATAAATATTTAAAATTATCAATACAAATATTCTTTTATGCTGAAGAATACAATGAATTCTTTTTCAAAGTATATGCAGGTGATATTACAAAAGACCGAGACAACTTCTCCAATGAACAAAGACTCAAAAGTCAAGAAAGAGACTTTTGTGATTACACACTCTAATAAATTGGGCCAGAAAAGCTTGAAGTCTTTCAACAGGCTGAAGCTTAAGGTTCGAATGGGTGTAAAAGTTCGGATCCAACACGGTCAAATATGGCCGGATCGCTGGCAGCTCCGTCTACTCAACAAGCCATAAGAAAGACCGTAGTAGCGGAACCCTCACTTCGTCAACCCACCCGTCAGTAGGGACTGTAGGAAGCACGAATGCAAATTTGACTCGACTAGTTCAAGTGATCGTAGTATACAAAAATTCTCCCAAATGACTGAAGAATCAAAGTTCCAGTGGAAGGGTAAGTCTCGAATGACCATCGAATGTTCGTAGGCTCTAAAATCTGCAACCAGAAAGGATGACTCCAAATTTATCAACTTTAGCAAAATCAACATTGGGGAGCGCAATTCCCTTAGCTCAAGTCTGAAGCCTGAATGGGTGTAAAAGGTCGGAGCCAACACGCCTAAATATGGCCAGATCGCTGGCAGCTCCATCTACTCAACAAGCTATAAGAAAGGCCGTAGTAGAGGAACCCCGTTTCAGCAATCAGAGGATAAAGAGCTATCAAATTCTAGCTCTCCCGATTTGATGAACTCAAGTGATTCAGATTAAAGTCTTCTCAAGTGGTTAATGATCAAGATACTACCTACATTCGGTACTATCAACTGAGTCCAGAACCTGCAAATTCTTCAACAAATCTGTAAAGCACAAAGCGAGGATCGAAGGAATTTTTCTTCAACAAGTCCGTCAAAGCACAAAGTAAAGGACCAAAGAAAATTATTCTAAAGTTCGCACAAAGCTTATGGCTGAACTAAGTGGATCCTGTCATCAACAAGTCCGTTATGCACAAAGCTCTAGACCGATGACTTTTCGCCATTGACCTAATACAAACCTAAGGGTTTTGGTCATCAGCATCTACTCCTTCATCAAGCCCGCTAGAGCTAAAAGCATAGGGCCGAAAGTACAAAAAATTTTCTGACAAATCAGTAAGGATAAATCAGGTAATCCTCCATCAATGTCTACAGCACAAAGCACAAGACAGAAAGAATCAGAATCCTATGACTCAAGTCGAAGCCATGGAATGAGCACCCTAGATGATACCTACAAATGCCCTTAAAAGATTGGAGGCATTTTAAATATTCATTTAGGTCGACATTGCACAGCATGTCGAGATCCCCAAATAAATATTTAAAATACAAGGAGCACAGGTCAGAGTATAAACACAGAAATCTCAGGAACAGTAAAAATAGAGCTCGTCACTAACTGAATTTATAAAATAACTTTATTTTATTAAGTTCAGAATTCATATACAAATTTGTAGACTATATCTTTTTACGAGATTACATCAGCTGAAAGAAAAAGAAAAGTACAATGTCATTCACAGAGGACTGAAATCTATCTCCTAAACTACGCCTGAAGAGGAAGCCGACAGCTTTATTCTGCTCCTTCCAAAGTCCAGGTGTTCTGCACTTCTAGGACCTGCACAAAGCATTGGACATGTCAACAAGAAAGAAGAAGAATTATGCGATATATGTAAAACTACAAAAAAAAAGTTGTACCTGAAATAGGCATCTCCCAAAGTGGCTCACGAAGAAGTATCCCAATCCTCTTGAAGCCTGTGTAGAGCAAAAAAAAGGGGGTGTCAGAAAGCAACTAAAGAAAGAAAAAGAACAGTACAAACAAAGTAAAAACGTACCAAAACTGAAGCCTCACAAGGTAGAAAAAACTGGCTGATGCTTGGATCCTCTTCTCGCAGTGGCATGCAAAAAATACACAATATTATCAGTACGAGCACAAAGTCAAAACTAAAAAAAAAAGTGAAGGAAATGTACCTGAGCCCAAGAGTAACTGCAGAAAAGCTGAAGAAGCGAGTCCTACAAACTGAGAAAGATGCAAGCAGATATAAAAAAGCTAGAAACGAAGGTGACAACAGTGGCAAAAGAAGAGAAAAAGGTGGCAACGCTATCTGCTAGCTTTAATCTATAAAGTAACAGTCTAGGGATCTGACTATGAAGTACTCTATCACTATCCCATAAATCTCTACATGGCCAAGAGAAAATGTATCATCTATATAGAAGAATACAAGTACATCTAAAGATCTATGAAGGCATAAAGACAAATTTTTTGAGATCCACTAATTGAAAATCTTAGTGTGACATCCAAGAAAATTTTTGGAGATCCACTAAATGAAAGCCCTAGTGTGAAATCTAGAATAAATATCTGGGGATCCACAAGGTCAATCAGCATACAACAAACATGGTTCACTCTAGACGCGTACCACATTTGTTGGGGAGCATTTGTTGACCTCCATGCTATACTCAAAGGAACCAAAAAGAAAAGAAAAAGAAAAATAGAAATCCCACATACATTCCTTGTATCCGTTGAATCCCAAAATCCTTCCCGATTTTTCTCCCAAAATCAGCGAAAATCCTGTTGAATCTGGCGCCGTTTCGGGATTTCTGCCAAAATTTTGCGACGATTCCTCGATCCCACTCCCATTCGGGTCTTTAAATACCAAGCAAATGAAGCCGAAGCTCTCGGTTCCTTTCGGTGCTCCCCGACTCTACACGATCGCAAGCCTCCGATCCTCCCCCTGTTCTCTCCCACGATACTCCATGCATCCCGAACTCCTCCCTCACCCGATCGGCCCTCCACGACCAAACTCCTCCATCCAATATATTCGCCTGTAGCAGTCGAATATTCACCTTTGCCATTCACAACTTATTTACGGCGATGGGTCCTTCGCTATTGATCTCCAGTGTCGCCTTCTTCAGCCAACTAGCATTGTTGCTTGTGTTGGAGATCCAAATAGTGCATATAGGATACACATATGCATTTTACAGCCATCTTTTGCCCTTGCAAGTACAGTGCATTTGACCTCGTAGGTACAATTGTATAAGTCCTCTACATCAAGGTTTTGTTCGTCACTCGATGGTGTCACCATTTCTCTCCTTATATTGATTATCGTTTGCATAGCAAGTTCTTTATTATCGCATATGGGTAGTATTTGCATTTGTAGTTACCCGACGTTGCTTGCAAGCACATTGTATTTAACTCATCATGCCCATTGCACATTGAACCCCTCTTGCTTGTAGGGTAATTATTGCATAAATAAGAAGCTTCCCACAACAACTCGCAGGGACTCATATGCTTCAAATGTGTTGCATTGTGTATGTTTGTAAGAAGCTTTGTTGCTTTGGTTGCATATTCTAAATCATTTGGGTTTCCTTGATCATCTTTCACATGCATTGAGATTTTATTTTCCACTTGCAACTTATTCACTTGGATGACCATGCATTTAGACTTTGTTCATTCATCCAAAGCCAAGTCCTGTGTACTTCATCCATGTTCTTTATAGTTCATGTTGTTAAAGTCTCTTGTGATCGGACCCGAGTTCAAGCCATTTGTTATTTGCATCCGAGTCCAATTCAACATTATTTGCTCAAGCTTGTTTTGAGTTTGATTTTACATCCAAGACATGGTTCATTGAGGTTCAAGTTCTCATTTCAATTTCATTTACAGGTCCAGTGCGTATGCACTATGTTACATTAAAGTCCAAGTTCCACTTGGTGTTGTACAGTTCAAGTTCAAAGTACAAGTTCAAGTTAAGTTTGAATTTGCAAGTTCATAGGTCCCTTGTAATGATTCAAGTTACACTCGATGTGGTTAAGTTCCAGTCCAATGTCCACGAGTCCCTTGTGTTCAATCTGGTTCGAGTTCATGTCCACTGCAGCCTTGTTCGATTAAGTTCAAGTTCAAATCAAGTTTGAATTTGCAAGTCATTGTTATCAGATTGAATTATGAGTTCTTCATTTTGTTCAAGTTTGGATTTAATTCATTTGAGTTCATCTTAGTTCATTCAAGTCCAAGTCCTTATTATTGTTCCAAATTATCTCTTCTTAATCAATGTTGAGTTTAAGCTTTAGTCCACAGTGCAAGTTTAAGTTCAAGTCCCCCGCGTTACTGAAAATTTCGACAGACTCCCGACTTTTCCGCCGTTTAGGGGAAACTATGAGAAACTGGGACATCCCACCACGCTACTCAAGCGTGTATGATAGGCGTCGGGGGATACCGGGCCGTACATCTTTTCATCCCACCACGCTACGAGAGCGTGTATGGGGTCTTCAAAAGTATCCATACGAGAACACAGGTGGCTTTCCATGCCACATCACAAGGGCATGTACATGTACTTAAGTAACATCCCCACCACGCTACAGGTCTTACCCACCTTGCCGTATGCGTCACACCGAACTCCCTCCTACCGTGCTATGAGAGCACGTATAGGTGGTTCTCAGGCTCGCGCAAATGTCGAAAATTGGATTTTAGGTGATTACCCGCCTCGTCGTAGGCGCCGAACCGGGTTTCCTCCCACAGTGCTACGAGAGCGAGTAAAGGGGGTTTGCCGGTCCGCCGCAAATGCCGAAAATGAGAACCTGAGTTAAGGAAGTTATACCATGGTGGTTGGCGAGGTGATGGCGACGACGGGTGGCAAAAATATACGAAAATAATTCTTTCCCTCTCTTTTTTAACTCTTTTTTTTTCATTCTCCCACACACACACACACACACATATATATATATATATATATATATTAGTAATAACATGATGAGCAATTATGGAGGACACATGAGAATTCTATACTGGTCATAAGAAATGCAACACATTTAGACAAGTCATATGATGACTATAGGCTTTTGCACTCTTTTTATTTTTCAATTCAAGGTTGAGTCAGATTCTCAACTTTTAGATTTGAAATTGCTCTCTCATTCAAGATTGGGTTCAAATTTTCACTTTTAGAATTGAGAGTGTAGTCTTACTTCATTAGATCTTTCTCCTTTACTTGTACGGGTCAATCCCCCATATATGATTTATTTCACTTTCTCAATAGCAATCTTTTTTAACATTGCATTTTAACCCTCATGATATATGCTATTCATAAACATATTTATACATGTTCATAGTTCATACAAGAGTAAACTGAAGAAATCTGAAATAAATGCTATCATTAATATAGTAGATATGAATTGCAATGAAATAAAGCTTTATTAATCCCTATAGCATAGTTTGAGTATCTCACCTTATTTTCTAGAACAGACGGATAAACTGGTTCACCTAAAATATTATGATTTCTTTTCCTTTGATATACAACCTAAATATAACTTTTTTCATTTCAATAATTGCATTCAGAAAAACAATTCAATTAAAACATACCAGATAAAAATCTTACAAACTTTACCTCAATCAAGTTTCTTTTCATTCAATCTAAATTTTTTCTCCCATATAGTTCTTTTCCTCACTTCCTCTCCTTTCCTTTTTCTGATTTCCACTTTCTTCCTCTTTTACATCAACCATAGCTGCTCTATGCTTATAGTTTCAGCAGGCATCAACCAAAAACAACACTAACCCTTGATGACAGCTCAAATTTTAGTATCTTCTATCCCATTTTCTGAATTACAACAAAATGCATTATTTCCTAACTGATTTCATCATCTACAGCACACTACAATCTATATTATCTATATCTTATCTATATCTTACCTTAATGTAGCTGAATTCTTCACCTACACCAGCCTGCAGCAGCTGAATTTTTCCCATACAGCAGCTCCAAACTGTTTGATACACCTGAATTTCAGCAAACATCATTCAGCAAACCACACTTAATACATGAAATTTCAGAAAACCACGCTTAATTCCAACAAAAAACACTTAATTCCAGCATCTACTTAATCTCTTACCTTAGTTTGCTGAATTATTTTCTTCTCCAGCAGCCTCTAGCAACAACCTACAACAATTTCTTCCCTACTTCTCACCCAACTTCTCACAACCAACTTCAGCTCTAGAGGTTTTATTGGGTAGAAAAAAAGAAATAAAAATGAAGGGCTTAAGGAAAAAGCTGATAGTTCTACCCTATTCTCCACTATATTAATTTAATATATTCCTAAATCCACTAATGTCCTTTGGCTATTTCCAGCCATCAGATCTCATCAAGTCCTTTTGCATGTTGTGCTAAGTGGAAAAGCTACAGTAAAGAAATAAAATAATGAAAACAAATGACAGTTACTAGTATAACTTATAGTTAATTAATTAACTGATCTTGAAATATTAAATAGTTATGCATTTAATATTTATACATATGCAGTTAGATTAAGATTTTACATTTATTTCTATATGTCAAAATGACAAAATGCTTGGAACTAGAAGTAGGATTTAATGAAAAATAGATGAACATTTAATGAAAGTTTATGCGTACTTTTTTGGGTATTATATAGAGTGCCAGTATGCGTGGACCTTGCTCACAACCTGCGGAACAATGGTGGAACCATTCCACCCATCTGACCATGATCAAGAAGAGGTGTGCCTCAAGCATAGGTACGAGGCCACGCAGATGGAGCCACATGATGTGCTAGGTTACAAGTAGTGGATGAGTATAAACAACATTGATCTTGATTTGTGTTTGTCCTTGTTTGTCTTTATTTTATCTTTTATGAGTTAATGTCCTATTTCACTAACCCCTTTCCTCTATTCTATTGCCTCTTCCTCAATTGATAAAAACTTCCCCGAGTAGTCTACTGCCATCCTCCATCAATTTACTTCTATTGGAATGTTATTTTTAATAAATTTAAATAAAGTAAAAAGAGTAAAAGAAAAATTTCTCCAAGATATATATATATATAATATTTGATAATGCTATGTTATATTCATATTAATTTTTTTTAGCTTTATCTTTTTTGGAAAACTGGTAAATTGAATTTACTCAACATAATCTTCAAATGTTTTTGCAGATTACAAGGGTATACAACGCAAAGGAGCATATAGAGTTTGAGTTTGCAGTAAGCATTTTCTTTAAATAGTTGATAATCTCTTGAGATTCACCGCATTCTTGTGTTTTTCTCAAAATGATTATGCTTTTCTAGATAAGATGACTGCATGCGAGCTTCTGTACTTCATAAATTTGAGAAGTAATTTACCCATTTGTCATTGGTTTCATGTTATGAATCTGTTAATAATATGAGGCACTACAATTCAGGTTGGTCCGATGCCCATTGAAGATGGAAATGGGAAAGAATTAGCCACCCAATTTACTACGAGGATGCTGACCAATAAGATATTTTACACAGATTCAAATGGGCGAGATTTCTTAAAGAGGGTAAAATTCATGATTTCACTTGCAGTTTATAATCATTTATTGCAGTTCTATACTACACATGAACAATTCCAGTTTCTGGTAGAACGGTTCAATTTTTTTTATTTGCATTGTGTTTTACAGCTTCCTATTTAATTCATAACCTTTTTTTTTTGCTTTTACAGATTCGAAATTATAGGTCAGACTGGGTACTGCAAGTACACCAACCTGTTGCTGGAAATTATTATCCCGTAAGTTTTTATTTATACCCTAATGACTGTAAACACTCATTGATATTGGCAATTTAAATCCAATTTGAAACACCGGATTCTGAGGTCAGAAAAGAAGAGCATTCTAAAGAAGCAAAGCATGTGCTTCTCTCTTAAATCACAGAGCACTCCAAACTTGTGCTTTAGTTACACCCTGCTCTTTTTTATTGGTAATCTCTTTAAACTCAATGCATTCCAACCATGTTCTTTAGTTTTACAACCTACTCTTTGGTTATTTAATTTCTTTGGTGGATAGGTATTTTAGTTTTAATTAATTATTTTGGTTTTGTATTCTTTTTTTTTTCCTTATTTTTCACACTTGTGTTGAGATTTATTTTTGATTTAGCACCAATTATTATTGTTTCATTCTTCCTTTATTGTTTCATTCTTCCTTTTTCTCTTTGGCATTTATCTTGACTATTTTGTATTGGCTTCCAGTTCTTTTTTTCATTTCCCTCATGTAGTGTGACCTGCTCATGCTTAAGTTTTATTTCATTATTTACTTGATTTGTCTTAGTGCTGATGCATATTTTTGCTTTAAAAGCACAATAATTTACAAATGTGTGCAATTTACTAATTTAAGCGCTGCTATATTTCATGCTTTGTACTGTAAAGAAATAAAAAAGAATAAGAGTAAGAATGAGAGAGTAAGGGAAGGAGGGATCTTTACACTTCAGCATTATTATGCTTTCAAAGCAGTTGACATCATTCTTCCAACAAACCAGCTACTGTTGTTTAGAATGTCCATTTTTTATGCCCTAAGGCAGATATGCAGTTTGGCTGTCATGTAATTTCTAGCCACTAATGTTAACATGTAAACAAGATATACCACTTGCTTTTGTTTATGTAAATTAATTTCTTTGTAGATCAACCTTGGGATTTACTTGCAAGATAACCGCACAGAACTCTCCCTCTTGGTAGACCGTAGTATGGGTGGTTCCAGCATACAGGATGGGCAAGTAGAATTGATGCTTCATAGGTACATTCTTCCCCCTTTATCATGTAAACTAGGACTTCTAGATTCTGTATTGAAGCTCAAATTTTGTCATCTGTTAAGCCGAAGTCTATTGCTTTCATGACGTGTGAGACTTGCATATGTTTCATTGCTGCATTGGACGTAGGTAGCTGGATAATTGACTGTCCTACCAATTGCTCCACTTGCTGTTTTTAATCTAAAAAACCTTGTCGTTATCTATCTCTGACTTAACCTATTTTCGTCTTCTGTTCCAGACTACATTGTTTATTTTGCTGAAATGTTTACATTGGTGTTAACCTGTTATTAGCATACAAAAAAAAAAGAAAAAAAAATTCGTACCTACTCGCACGTCGTCGCCGCATTTCGCACGTCGAAGCCACCCTCGAGTCGTTTCACGCACGATTCCTCACGCGACATTAAGTAACCAAAGAGAAGAGGTATTCGGCCCTGGCTCTTCCTCTCTCTCTCTCTCTCTCGATTTCTTTCTCCCGCTTTCTCCCTCTCTCGCTCGACCTTGCCCCAGCAACGACTTTCCCTCCTGTAAGATCGGAAGTTACGATAGTTTGATCAGAAGCAAGAAGGGAGCTTACTCGTTGAGAAGGTAGCCACCTATCTTCCTTTCGAGCGCTTCTTCTACTCCTTCGGGGCTGTTCGACTGTGCTCCATTAACGACGTTCCCTTTGGGTCGAATCGGAAGCAACGACTGGAGCTCGCCTCTCCTCCGACTCCATTACCGCTGTCCGACCGCTCCTTCGACGACATTCCCTACGAGTTGGATCGGATGTTACGACATCGAGATCGGAAGCAGGAACCGGAGCTAACTCGTTGTGAAGATAACTTTCTACCTTTCGGACGCTTCTTCAACTCCTCGTGGCTGTTCGACACCGCTCCTTGTACGACTTCCCCTCTCCGATCGGAAGCAAGACAGGAGCTCGACATTGAAGGACTTAAACTATTGAACTAAGATGAAGTGTTGAAGCTAGTAAGGGGTTTCAAAAGAAAATTTAGATAAGATTTCATACTTGTTAAAGAAACAATTATGTGTAATTAATGAAAGTTATAGATAAGATAATAATGCAAATTTATAAACTATGTGTGACTTTAGGGTTGATTAAGGAAGGCTATTTTAAGGATCAAGGATTTGAATGGAATTGAATCATGAAAGTAATCAAAGTGGATAATTACAGTTGTTTTATAACAATTATATTCTTTTATTTTTATTTCAGTTTTAATGTAATATAATGCTTATTTATTTGTTATATTTAAATATTTATTATGTTCAAAATGATGAAGGATCAACAAAAAAATTTACAATGCAATATCAATCTATGTGTGTGTGAAAAGTTTATTTATCGTTTAAAATGTATGTAAAAGAAAAATGAAACTAATAAAGAACTTTCAACACATAAATGAAAAGTTAGACAAAAAAAGAAAATGTGCATGCATGCAAATACAAGAGTTCACCTATAACACCCAAAAGTTTCATGTAAAAATATAAATTTAGATTAATTAAAGTAACTTGAAAACTTATATGAAAGTTTAAGGTTTAATTACTATTAATTATTGTTAGCAAATAATTACTCTAATTATTAAATGACTGTTAATTAGTAAATTATTAATTAATAACTTACTGTAAAGTAGTACTTAAAAACCTTCACAAACATATCCCATTGTATGCTAGTGATAGGCATTTGTCCAAATTTTTCTCTATGCAGTGCTTGTCACTGTCTTTCTACTTCTCCTTTCAAAACAAGTGTGGTCAATGGTACTTTTATGTTTTCAGGACATATCATGCCATCGAGGATCTTTCCTATCTTTAATAACCTATCTTCAGCTAGTGTGGGGTCGCTTGCAACTTCGATGGTTGGCGGTATAAAAGTCTGAAATAATTTTAAATTCCGATTCACTTCACTATCACTTTTAAATCTGGGTCCACCGTTAGCAGAAGCTTTCTCCATAATTCTATTTTATCTACCACTTGTGAGATCAAATGCACAATATCTTGAAGTTTTTTAGACTTATTTTATTCATTCATCTCTGTTTTTGTATCCGACCTAGATGACTGACAAGTCATTTTTTCTAGCAACTCTTTTGACATAATTATATGTTTGCATATAGATAATTTATATAATATATACTCACGGAAATAAACATGATCATTTTAAAGCATTAAATAGGTCTTGTATGCATGTATGTTTATTGTCTTAAATGAATGCATGCATGCATAGTTCTATTAAACCTTGATTCAAATTATAGCTCTGTATAAATCAGATTCATTATATCTCATCCTACTTTATTGTTTAAATTCAATTATGCTTCTACTTTAGCTTGATTTGACTCTGATACTAATTTTTGTCAAGCCCTAATATGGCCCACCCTCTAACGATCAATCTGGAGTACAATAGAGAAGGAAAATCTAAACCAGCCCCTTCTTACTAACACTCATTTCGAGCTACTACTTTTAGAATCAAGTGAGTAAAATAAACATATTTAGAATCTCCTAACATGTCAACATATCAAACTCGTTACTTAATCATAGGAAGCATTTAATGTATTCCAATTAACATCAAATATAATTAAAATAAATACAGAGCTCTACTAAAACTTATAAAATTTTCTTACATACACAAAAGTTTGTACCTCTATCATTCAGATATCTTTTTATCTCTTTGTACACCCAAAACATATTTACACCAAAAAGAGCAGTCATCTCTTTTTCTAGTGCCTATAGGCTCCTTTCCCTTACCTGCATTATAACAACTACTAATGAGGTAGGCTCAATGAAATACACAAATGATATATAAAAATTAATAATAACATAGTGAACAATTATGGAGGACACCTGAAAATTCTATGCTGATCATAAGAAATTCAACACATTTAGATAAGTCATATGATGATTATAGGCTTTTGCACTCTTTTTATTTTTCAATTCAAGGTTGGGTCAAATTCTCAACTTTTAGAATTGATATTTGTTAACCTCTGTACAAAGAAACAAAAATAGAAAAAATAATATGTACGTACCTCAAAATGAAATCCTTCGAATCCTGCACCTTGGACTGTCGAACCCGCAAAATCCGCAAGAAATCCCGCATACCTGATATGGTTCGGCGTTGACAATTGCTCAGTTCACGCGATTTTTGCTTAAATCATGCGATAGTTCCTCGATCGTCTCCTCGTTCACGTCCTTAAATACCCAATCGAGCGAGGCTTTCGGTTGTTGCTTCCACACTTGATCCCGAGCTCCTCCCTCTCCCGTCACTACTTCCCTCCATCCTGATCTCCCCTCTTGCAATCGAGATCTGTCGAGCTCCCTCCATCCCGCAGAGAGAGAGAGAGAGAGAGAATTCAAAATCCCTACCTCACTTTCGATCTCCTTCATCCAGTCCAAAGCCGAGCCCGACGCCTCTCGATCCCGCAAGCCCTAGTCGTCCGACTTCGCTCCATTTCCGACTTCCTCTTCCTGTTTTGATCGTGAGAGACGACGGGAGCTCACTGTGTGAAGGTAATTCTCTCCCTTTCACGTGCAATCTTCAGCCAAATTTAGTAATGTCGCCGAGAGAGGAAGGGGAGAGATATTAAAAATTTTAATTAAAATTAATGATTATTAATTTTAATTAGAATTTATATTAATTATATTAGTTATAATTATTGTAATTAATTATAATTATTATAATTAATTATAAATAATACTAATTAATTAATTTTAATTAAAGACTATTTTAATTAATTATAATTAACTTTAATTAACTATAATTATTAATTTAATTATAATTATTAGAATTAATTATGATTAATTGTAAGTAATTAATCATAATTAATTTTAATTAATTAAGATTAATCTTAATTAAGGTTAATACTGATTAATTATTATTTTTAAATTAAAATTAATCAATAATAATTATTTATAATTAATTAAGGCTATTTATAATTAATTATAATTACTCATAATTAATTATAATTAATTAAACGGTGTCTCACCAACACCAACCATGCACGTCTTTGTTGACGTGGCGGGTAGGCGGCCTCTTAGTTTTTCCCCTAATCGGGGGAGATGCCGGGGGGCTGCCGAAATTTTGTCTGAAACAAGACAAGGACTTGGAACAAATTGGGACTTGTGAACTTGATTCAATCTACTTAAAAATGACCTTGAATAATATAAAAGAAATTGATTGAATTCAAAGAGCACATAACTTGGACTCTCATTTGAACTTCAACAAGGACTCGACCTATATGAACTTGAACTTGCGAGGTGAACTTTGACATTGAACTCAAAACTTGTGGACATCAAACTTGAACAAGACATGGACCACAGAGGACTTGATTTGGAACATAAGACTTGGACTCATGCTTGAACAAGGATTTGAGCTAAATGCAAAAGAACTCGGATTTAAATAAACTGTAAAAGACTACATTTGAACCTGAACTCATATTGGACTTGAGTTAGAGCTTGATCCTAGACTCAAATGACATTGGACTCAAGCTGAACTTAAGTCAAATGAATAGTCAATGAATTACTTGATTTAAAAATATGACATCAAGTCTCCAAATGGAATGGTGAGGGATTGGTGCTTCAATGGTTAAGAAGGATCCAAGTAATTCAAAAGTCATACAAGTTAATGAGTTATAAGTTCTTAATGCAAATGAACAAATACAAAATTTGTAGCGGATGCAAACACCTGTATGCGATGATGATGGAGGAGATCACAACAAATGATGTGATTCCAAATGAAAACCTACAATGCTAGTCCACTATATGAGCTACAAAAGAAAAATGAGAGATTTGTAATATTTGTCATAATTCATACACAAGAGCTACAAAAGCAAGTAAACATGAAGAAATGCAAGTGCCCCTATCACTAACGATCCAACTCTAAGAAGATACATCAAAGATAAAGATCAAGTGCATGCAAATATGCAACATGTATAAGTTCATTACAAAGAAGTTACAAATGGAGTCTATTTGCAAGCAAGCAAGGACTCATGACAAATCAATCCCCAATACATTCAAATGAATCTCAATAAGATATATACATATGAGACATCATCTAAAGGCAAGGGTGGTATGTCAGTAATATTCTTACAAGCAATGACCACTCAATAAAAATAAATATGCAGAGCTCAGCATGCAAAAGGGGAGCAATTGGCAACAAATGCAAATACATATGGGTTTTTATAGAAGACCCGTCATACACAACAAGATATCCACAAGCAAAATACCAATTGACTACAACAAGTGCAAGCTCCTATGATCCAAAGCAGGAGATTCGTTAGTGTATATCAATCCGCCTGCTGAAAGCAACAAATAATGCACGACAATCTACCTGTATAAAGCAGCGAACCACTAAATTCAGAAGCTGCTACGCCACGCCACCAGATCCGCAACATCCTTGCAAGCGGACAGAAGGCGTTTATAAATCTTTCAAAGTACCTCGCACGTGCACCGTAGTTTGTATACACATAGGTACACTAAAAAGGGTAAAAGTAATCATAAAACCCGCATGGGCTCCGGCGAGCGTGTTATTGCTACACACGTGACGTCTAGGGATGCTGCGCGGGTTACTAAATTTGAACCTGATCCTCCTAAACAGGTAAAAAGTAGTAGACAAGGTATAATTACAAAATGCCCCCAAACACTCGCATGGCACCGGCGAGCGTATTATTGGTACACACGTTACGCCTAGGGATGCTGCGCGGGTCAATAAGTGAATTCAAGTTCGAACTCGATCCTTCTATACGGGTCAATAGAAGTCGACAGGCTTCGAACAATCAAACATGTGGCCGTGACGACCAAAATATTTGTTTCAATATATTCATATTAGCCTTCAGAGCCTATAACAATATGAATTCACTAAACAAGGCATAAAGCCTACGAAACCCGATTCTCTGCCGACCAGTAGACAGAGTCGACAAGGTTCAATCTAGAAAGTGAAAATGCCCCCAAACACCCTGATGATGGCCGTGTTGAATGTAGATCTCAACCGGAGGGGTGATTCAAATATTTTCAAATATCTTCCAAGCTCTAC
>NW_021319004.1:197584-201801 GCF_001605985.2 Dendrobium catenatum | reverse complement strand
TTTCATGTTATGAATCTGTTAATAGTATGAAGCACTACAATTCAGGTTGGTCCGATGCCCATTGAAGATGGAAATGGGAAAGAATTAGCCGCCCAATTTACTACGAGAATGCGGACCAATAAGATATTTTACACAGATTCAAATGGGCGAGATTTCTTAAAGAGGGTAAAATTCATGATTTCACTTGCAGTTTATAATCATTTATTGCAGTTCTATACTACACATGAACAATTCCAGTTTCTGGTAGAACGGTTCAATTTTTTTATTTGCATTGTGTTTTACAGCTTCCTATTTAATTCATAACCTTTTTTTTTTGCTTTTACAGATTCGAAATTATAGGTCAGACTGGGTACTGCAAGTACACCAACCTGTTGCTGGAAATTATTATCCTGTAAGTTTTTATTTATACCCTAATGACTGTAAACACTCATTGATATCGGCAATTTAAATCCAATTTGAAACACCGGATTCTGAGGTCAGAAAAGAAGAGAATTCTAAAGAAGCAAACCATGTGCTTCTCTCTTAAATCACAAAGCACTCCAAACTTGTGCTTTAGTTACACCCTGCTCTTTTTTTATTGGTAATCTCTTTAAACTCAATGCATTCCAACCATGTTCTTTAGTTTTACAACCTACTCTTTGGTTATTTAATTTCTTCGGTGGATAGGTATTTTAGTTTTAATTAATTATTTTGGGTTTGTATTCTTTTTCTTTTTCCTTATTTTTCACACTTGCATTGAGATTTATTTTAGATTTAGCATCAATTATTATTGTTTCATTCTTCCTTTATTGTTTCATTCTTCATTTTTCTCTTTGGCATTTATCTTGACTATTTTGTATTGGCTTCCAGTTCTTTTTTTCATTTCCTTCATGTAGTGTGACCTGCTCATGCTTAAGTTTTATTTCATTATTTACTTGATTTGTCTTAGTGCTGATGCGTATTTTTGCTTTAAAAGCATAATAATTTACAAATGTGTGCAATTTACTAATTTAAGAGCTGCTATATTTCATGCGTTGTACTGTAAAGAAATAAAAAAGAAAAAGAGAAAGAATGAGAGAGTAAGGGAAGGAGGGAGCTTTACACTTCAGCATTATTATGCTTTCAAAGCAGTTGACATCATTCTTCCAACAAACCAGCTACTATTGTTTATGTCCATTTTTTATGCCCTAAGGCAGATATGCAGTTAGGCTGTCATGTAATTTCTAGCCACTAATGTTAACATGTAAACAAGAGATACCACTTGCTTTTGTTTATGTAAATTAATTTCTCTGTAGATAAACCTTGGGATTTACTTGCAAGATAACCGCACAGAACTCTCCCTCTTGGTAGACCGAAGTATGGGTGGTTCTAGCATACAGGATGGGCAAGTAGAATTGATGCTTCATAGGTACATTCTGCCCCGTTTATCATGTAAACTAGGACTTCCAGATTCTGTATTGAAGCTCAAATTTTGTCATCTGTTAAGCCGAAGTCTATTGCTTTCATGACGTGTGAATTGCATATGTTTCCTTGCTGCATTGGACATAGGTAGCTGGATAATTGCTCGACTGTTCTACCAATTGCTCCACTTGCGACGCTTGCAATTTTTGCTGTTTTTAAACTAAAAAACCTTGTCGTTATCTATCTCTGATCTAACCTATTTGTGTCTCTGTTCCAGACTACATTGTTTATTTTGCTGAAATGTTTACATTGGTTATGTGTAATATTGGGAGTAATAAGTTTACCAAAACCATTCCATCAGTTTGTTTTAAAGCACAACCGTTACAGTTCAGGCCTTCCCACTAAATATTAAGTGCTGTCCTCTCGACTCTTATATTACTATTTTATTGGTCAATAACTTTGCTAAACCTTCACTATTCATGTAGGAGGTTGCTTCATGATGATGGTAAGGGAGTAGCAGAGGCGCTCAATGAAACAGTTTGTGTCAATGATGAATGTGCGGGACTAACTGTAAGAAATCTTTCTTGATTGTCCATTTGAAGGCTTGTTTGTAACTACTAACATTTATTTATTTTTCTCAATTGAGAGAGAGAGGATATAAATATATTCTAATTTTTTAAATTGAAAATAGGGCACAATGTTAGTTACAGACAAAAGGCCACGTAGAAGCTAGAAAATATTTATCTTAAAGCAATGGTGGTGCAATCAGGACTCAAACTTGCATCCTCTACTTTGGAATCAGTTACCATATCATTTTAGCTATAGCTCATTGGTAATGCAGAAATTTATTATGGTTTTGTATTGTTTTGGTAATCCTGACCAAACAAGTTGCTCTCACTCTCTTTTCCTGGCAGAATCACAAGATGAAATAAATACGCTTGTATGAATTAATCTTTAAGTTTGCACATTTAAAATCATGATCCATGTCTAGTTTTAATCTAATTGAGAGTTCTATCAACTTATGCATCTTAAATCATTTGATTGTTGTGATGAGCAAACCCATAATATGTGAGATTTTGCCCGTTTTGGTCTAGCTAGTTTCATCCCAGGCTAAATTTTACTGTTTTACCCTTTGCGACTAGAGCTCGTATGTGCTCAGTACACTTAGGCTTAATTGTGAATTTTTCAAATTGATTTCACCTATTACACAAGTCTATTTGAAGCCTCTTTTTGTCTAGAACTTAACCTCAAAGATCTCTCAATTCTCTCTTTGGGCCACCCTTTTTGGACCCGAGGTGTCACAAGTGTTGGGAGAGGTGAAACCTATGCAAACACAGAGAGGAAAAAGAAAAATAGATCATCACACAAGAATTATATTTAAGTTCAACAAATTGATGGCATTTCTTGTTATTATCATTACAAATTTAACTATTGATTGTGGAGAATTATAACTCTAAATTTTGAAACACCATCATTGTAGGCTCTAGAAATTCATGCCTGGCTCTTTCGAGAGAGTTTATTTTCAGGTCAAATTTTCATAAGATGAATTAGATCGTAAGATAAAACACTACCTGAAAATTTCACTTTTATTTTACAAGGATTTTATGGTATTGTTCTTGGTTTCTCATAAGTGTAAGCCCCTTTATATAATTCTCTCCGAAAGATGAGAGAGATTTTATTATTATGGCTAACTGATAGAAACTTAGTGTTTAGCATATATATACTAGCATTAATTTGTCTCTACGATTTACAAGTTTACCGCCTTTAGCTTGTGAGCTTTGAAAATTTGCATCCTTGCCTGTCTGTATTTAAGGAGAGTTTTAATGGATGTTTCAGTTCAAAATTTTAGAAGGTAAATTAAATTGAAGATAAATGCTACTCATTTATTTTTCCCTCATTTCATTGATGATTTTAAGGTCTAAGTTCATGTTTCCCATTGGTGCAAGCTTATATTGGTAATTACCTCTCTTGATGATAGGAGAGCAATTTTGATTAAGGCTAGTCGTTAGGTAAACACAAAAAACTTAGTGTATTGTAGCAACAAATTTGACATTTAAGATTAGAAATTTACCACACTGCATTCAAAGTTGATGGTGGGAGAAATGATGATGAACTCAATTAAGATCTTATAGTCAGGGTCCCTAGTCTACCTAGTTAAAGGAAGTAGCCGCCCCAATTTGATCAAAAAAGTTTTGTCGATAGTCATGGGTTGTTTCATCCAAGGGTATCTTGTGGGTGGATATTTGTGTAAGAGGACAATTCAAGTTGTCTTTAGCTAATAGGGAGCTTTGGGCCATATTAAATATACCATATGATTCATTACTCAAAAGTTTTAGATGTTGGGAGAACATACGAGCTCTAGTCGTGATCCTAGTTTAATGATTCCTATCTGATAAAAAATCACTCATTAAAGGACATGTGCTTGTGTAATAACCGTGCTTGGTTGGTTCAATTGATTATGCCCTAATCAAATAGCAGGTGAAGCGGAGAACAAAGCAAGTGAGTCGAGTGGCAAAACTATAGATGCGGGAGCAATTGGAGGGACCGAATCATGCGATTGAGCAAGGAAATGTGTTGGAATGTGAAAATACTGACTCCTCGTGAGATATTCCTGATTCACTCACTCCTTTTGAACCATACAAATAGAAGAGTCTTTGAATGAGAGGAGATTGTCTAAGAGGAAGGAGCGCTGATATCGTTTAGTCTTTTGATTGCAGTCGACATCGTCAACTGATGATGATGAAAGAGGAGTCGAAGAAACTGATGGAGGGCTCTTCTCTATAAATTAGAGAAGAGAGGGAGGAGTTGATCGAGGGAGAAGGAGAAGGATTGTGCTG
>NW_021319004.1:189506-192658 GCF_001605985.2 Dendrobium catenatum | reverse complement strand
TCGATCGAATCGATCGAGCGAAAAAGTACGTCAACAGCATTTTGATGCACATGTATAACATATCAAATGCTTGCAATGTGTTTACCTTCTTTTTGTTGTAGTCACATGATGCACATAAATGTATTTATGTGCGCTTACATAACAGATTTATAAAATTTTCATTATTCTCTAATTATTCTTTTTTAAAAATAATATTATATATTTCAGAGATGTGGTGCTCCTCTCAAGGCACTAACATGCTTATTAAGTTGTATGCTTATCAGTGATGTTTCAGACTTCTTAATGCAGTGACATGCTTCTCGAGGCAATTACTCACTTTTTATAAATGTGGCACATTTCTCGAGATAGTGACAAACTTCTTGATGTGATACATGCTTCCAAAGGTTGTGGTATGCTTCTTGAGGCAATGAATCACTTCTCCGGCCAGTTTCACGTTTCTCAATACAATGACTTCTGAAGATTGTAGTACACTTTATGGGGTTGCGGCATTATTCTCCTATGCTATACCATGCTTTTTGAGGCGATTACATGCTTGATGGGACTGATGCATGCTTTTTTATGCGATGACATGCTTCTCAAGATAATGACTCATTTATTGACATATTGGTTTGTTTTTTTTAGGCAAGGACTCAATTCTTAAGGCCATAACAAGATTTATAAGGATATTGCATGCTTTTTGAGGCGGCATATTTAAATTTAAAAATTATAGTTTGATGTGTGTAAAATTTAAAATACTTATTTTTTATTGTTTTGCACAAGGGTTTATTCTTGAAATCACATAAAATTCTATTTTTGATGTTGTAAAAGGGTCACCCCACCCTTTACCTTCTATTTGCATGTGGGTTTTTTATTGCAGATCTGGTAGTGGTAAAGGCGAATTAGATTCTTTTTCTATTTTTAAGATTTGACAATTTGTGCATTTGGTTGGAGTCAGAAATTATTGTTCTTGCATGTAGGCAAGTTGCTTTGTTCTTTACTAGTTTCCTACTCGCATTTGATTTTTGTTTGAGAATTTTCTTTATTTTGCAATTTTTCTTAACTACATTTTATTTGAATACATTATATAAAGCCTTATTCTCTGTGGGTTCATTCAGTCTGAATTTTGGTATCCTTTTGACATCTTTCTCTCGGTGGTGGGGGTATGCTAGAAATGCCCATCAAGCCATGAAAGGCGTGTATGATCAGTGTTTGAGACACTACATCCAGAGCCTTGCATTTTACCATGCCATGAAAAGCTTGTATAGGTTTTCATGTGCATGTTTAGGCCTCCTATTATTGCAAACTCTAGTAGCCTCTTGACCTCTTCCTCACATAGAGGCCACTGCACTTATAAATAAGTGGGATGGTTAGTGTCATGCGATAATTGTAGTTAGGGTCTTCTACCCCCAACACGCTTAAAAACGTGCATGGGTCTTTCTCACCTATATGAGTGAAAGCGCAACTTTCCCCTGCACGTTGGAACAATGTACATGAGTTCTCATTTTTCAAATTTTCTTGCCACATTGGAACAATGTATATAAGTACTTAATTTCATAAATTTCCTTCTCACACTGGAATAACACTCATGACTACTTAATTTCAAGGCTTTCAAAATTATACCTTGCGTGCAAGGCATTGGTGATAGGTAGCAACAAGTAAATCATGAGTTAATGAAATACAATTTTTTTGTTTCCATTTTTTGATGGGGACATCAAATCATGGAAAATATATCAGAGACGTGGCTGACGATCTACGGCCACGATCGCGCCGATCTATTTTTGATTCATAATGTGCATTTGTTTTATTTGTTTGCATTATGTATTTGTTTTATTAGCATTTTCCGTTTTACCCTTACTTAAGGGTCTTGTCATATGTAAGCCCTAAGGACAATGTCATCTTTAGTTCCCTTTCTTTATATGAGGTTATATATAAGCCCCTTATGTTTCTTTTAAAGTTTATGAAGAATTATAATGAAAATTTCCGCAACTTGTGTTTCTTGAGAGCTTTGAAGAGAAATCCCCAGGAGAGGGAGATGGATTACCCCCCAACCTTTCTCTATCTTTTCTTTTTCCTCCCTTCTTTTTCCCCTACAGCCACCCGTCAGTCACCCTATCCTAAAACCCATTGGCTAAGGCTCCACCATCGCTCCACACTCCTAACCGCCGGCCAAGGAGCTCCCAATCCTTACCTAGCAGTCGGCCATGTAGCAAAATCCCTAAACCTAACTTCTGGCCAACCAACCAGCACCCCCCCCTTCCACCAAGCCGTCAGGCCCTTTCCCCTCCTAGCTCCCCTCTTTCCATAATTTACCTATTTCCTACAATTAGGTTGGTATTAATTTGTAAAGAACTTGAATTCAAATTATTTCCTGAATTACCCAATCTATTTTTGGAAAGTTCTTTAAGTCAAATCCAAATCAATTCAAATTGGATTTGATTTGATCTCTTTCCCTCAATCAAAGATTCTTGATTAGGCAAGCTTTAAACTCCCTTTCCAAATCCTTGCCTCCCTCCTAATGCCGTCGGCCCACCCTCTCTCTCTCCTCTTGCTTGAAATTCAAATTTCAAGCATACCCAAATCCCTTCAATTTCAAATCCGAAATTATTTTCATATTTTAGGAAACCCCGTCCCCTTTCCCCTATTAGCCGTCGGCCCCTACTACCTACTCCTCCCTTTTCTCTCCCCAACATAACTCTTAAACCTAATTTCAGGTTTTGGATTTTCTTTTCCTCTTGCTGCGAGAATACTATTTCCCCCCAATTTCTTTGTTGTCCAGGAATTCTGGCTAACGCTAGTGTGCTGTCCTCCCTTCCATGGCCTATGGAGTTGTTGTCCCAGATTTTCTGCTTGTTGTCCAAGGGTTCAAGCCTGAATTTGTTGTTGTCCAGCATTCTAAGAAGCCACCACTTGCTGTCCACGTCCTCTCAAGCCCTCAAATTACCACCGGAGTTGCGCATATCTTCTTTTTTTTTTTGGTAAACTCTCCCTCCAACTTTCTTATCTTCCTTGTTTACTTCTCAATATTGGTTATATTTTGATTCATGAAGATCATGCTAATTTTTCTCCTCCAAATCATAGTAAATGTAGGGAATGAGCCGTGCGGGTCTATAGGAGGCGGGCGGACCGGCTGTACAAAAAGGGGCCCACCCACTTAAGTGGGGGTAATTTGGGTA
>NW_021319004.1:129122-189406 GCF_001605985.2 Dendrobium catenatum | reverse complement strand
AATATAACGAGTGCTAGATGATAGCCGCATAGGCCACCTGGGAACAAAGAAAACTAATATTTTTCAAAACCTGTTTTCAAATTTCCACCAACACCTGGCTAACTACAAAAAATCTTGTGAGCAATCAGATTTGTCTTAACCTAAGGTTAATATAATCGTTAATTAAGTTCTTTTATATAGTGCAATAAAAGTAAATAAATACTCACATCAATTAATTTTTAATCTCAATATGTAGTGAAAACTCAAAAACCTTGCACACAAATGATAGAAAAGTAAACACTAGTCTTGACTAAATCTTGAGTTGGTTATCCTAACAAACTAGCTAAAGTGTGTGAGGTAAGCTGTGTGGCTTGGGTATGTCCTAAACTGGGTAATTTACTGAAGTTATATAGTGTTCTAGTTTATTAAAGATCAAAGGGAGAAATTTATGTTTATGTATAAATATTAGTGCATTAAGGCTTAGTTTAGGTATGTTTTAATTGTTAAAGGATTACTACCTTTATTGCTCATCGAGGCCATGAAGTTTATTTCACCTTCCTTGGGGTTAAGTTAATAGCCTTGTAGGCCCGGGTTACCTAATATTAAACTATGTTAATTAAGTTGATTTAATTGGAAGAAGGTTAAGGGTTGATAAATTTTAACCAATTAATTAATTGCTTATTTTAATGATTAAGTTAGGATTTTTTGGAATTTTAAATGAATTATTGAATTATTAAATCATTTATTAAATTATTAATTTATATTAACTAAGGGGCCAAAAGTTATCTTTTTAAATTAAAATGATTTTTATAGAATTAATGGTGATTTTTCAAAGTTGAGATATTTTTGGATATTTTAAAATTGTTTAATTAGAAGGTAGTTTTAGATTTTGTTTTAAATCATTCCCAAACTCCTTAAAATCATCTCTAAAGGTTAGAAATGACCTAAGGGGATATTTATAAGTGTTGGGGATATTTCTATGTGTCTTAGAATTTTTTGAAAAATTTAAATATTTTTAATTAATTATGGATTTTCTTTAAAAATTAAATTATTATTAAATTAAAGGCCTCATCTTGGGGATTTTATTTTTCATGGATTTAGGGTTCAGTTATAAGCAGTTAGAAATATTATTTTAATTTTTGGGAGTTTATGTATATTAATTATTAATTAATTAAGATTTTATGTCAAATCTAAGGGCTAATTTTGGGTTCACTAGTTGGTGAACCAAATGGGCACCAATTATAGTGAAACTTGGGCCATGAGTTCACCTGAACTAAGATCCTAAGCCTAATAAGTTTAGGCACAAATTGATTCCTTTAAGGTCTATAAATTACTTACTCTTGATAATTAACTCATATATGCCCTTAGATAATTTGGATTGGGGGAATAAAATTTGGATATGTTAGAAACATGCCCAAAATCTCAAGTTACGATGAGTTTAATTTGACAATAAAAGCTTAAAAAACCTCTGTGATAACTATTCAAATTAACTAAGTTTCATATAAAATCACAACTTGAGACCATAGAGCTTTTGAAGATCTCCTTGAGATCTTTCCGATTGAGCTTAAGAACTCTTAAATTGGTCAAGTAACTTGGGAGATATTAAATTTTGAATTTTTTTAATGATTTTTTAATTAATAAATTCATGATTTACCCTAACAGATTACACTTTTACATGTGGCGCAGTCTAATTGGCGATTAAATGATTTCTCATTAATTATTTAAATACAGGGTTAAAGGTAGCCATCAAATAAAGAATTGGATGGCTATAATCAAAATGGCTCCAGAACTATGGGATCTAATATGTGCTATTGATTTAAATTAATGGATATGATTGTGTCTTCAACCTCTCATGGTTACCCGAGATTGTAGAGCTTTTTCGGTGTGATCCAAGGAATCCCGTTAGTGAAACTTCATTAAACTTCATAAAAAGCATCAAGGAACTTGGAACCTTCAATCTAATAGTGAAGAATCATGGAGATGAAGGTTCTTTCATACTTGACCAACACTACATAATTAAGAGTTTGGGATAGGATTCTCACCATATAAAAAGCCCAAATAAATGGTTTTTTCTATCGGGTGGACCCCAAGCTAAGTAACCTTGCATATACACACTCAAGGGGGTGAGTTAGTGAGTTAGGAGAAAAATGAATTTTCAAACTAATCGTACAGTATGATATAAATTGTATTGGATGATCCATTTTATAGAAAATCCTATATAGGTACCTTTTGTTAAGTATGATTAATTAACTAATTGTATTGAATAATTTAGATAGTACAAGATGATCAATTATAGACATGAAAAATAGCTTCCAATCATAATTTAGGTAATATTTTAATCTTTAAATTTTATTCTAATTGTATAAGATGATATACATCAAACTAGATGATTTATGACAATCATGCAAAAAATGATCATGAGATTAGGGGAATAATTATGTTTAGATTGCTCGTTCAGATCATACAAGATGATTTACGATGATCATACTAGATGATCTTTGATATTTTTTGGGAAGATCCCCCATCATCTAAGATAAAAACCATAATTTTCTTCTAATCATACAGAAGATCACACTAGATATCTCGAGGGATGTGCAGAATGATATGTAAATCACTACCCATCATCCCATATTATACTAGATGATCAATATATGATCTTAACTCATCATCCTAGATGATTGCAAAATCATGCTGGACATTTTGTACAAATACTTGAATTGATCATATTGGCTAAAAGGCCTATTTTGTACTAATCATACAGGACAATCTGAGGATTATACTAGAAGATCTTTGAAGGAAAGTTGAAAATTATGGCTTCTTTTGGAGGCACTCTATTTAATTTCTCATATTATCTTCTAAGAGATCTTTTTGTTGTTGTGTTATCTTGAGAGAGATCTTAGAGAAGGAAGACGTGAGCTTTGAGAGAGAGAGTTTTTTATGAGATGGAGTTGTGAGGGATTCAGAAAGGTTACTCCAAGCAAGGTTTCCATTGTCTTCTTCAAGCTGCTTCCTTGATTCCTTGGTGGCTCTATGGATACTATCATTAGCATCATATCCAAGTTCTCTGCCTACTTTAGGTGGTAGTAAAAGGATTTCAAGGTTTTCTACTTACTCTAGGAGGGAGTAAAATGATTTCAAACTTCTCTGCCTACTCCAGGAGGGAGTAAAAAGATTTTTAGGTTCTCTGCCTACTCTAGGAGGGAGTAAAAGGAATCAAGGTACTCTGCCTCATCGGGTTAGTATAAAGATTTTGTAAGGGCTTCTCCGCCTTGCTATGGGGGCAAAAGGAGAGACACTACTTTTAGTACAATACCTGGAAATGAGGTTTTTGGGGAGTGAACGTTGGTCAAGTTGGCCGAACCACTATAATTCTGGTATGTGTTTTCTATTTAATTTTTCGTATTTGATTTCAGCTATTTTTTATGATTTGTTCTGTGTTTGAAACCTCTAATATTCATTATTGTGAAATTAATTTTGATTTCACATTAGGGGATTAAAATTATTTATTTAGATATTAAAAAAGTTTTAAAAAGATTATCTTCCTATTAAAGATTTTTTTAGAGAACTAATTCACCCCTGTTAATTAGCCTTGAGCTAGTTCATAAAGATTTAACAACCATCATGAACTTTCATGAGCTACCTCCTTCAGTACACTCACATCCCCTAACTTCAATCGTTGTCCAAATCACTTCATTGGGAGTTCCATACATCAAAGTTTTCATCTTTGGACCCTTTAACCCAGTAATCAACATGTTTGACTTAGTTGGGCTATCCCAACGTAGCCTGATTAATCAAGCACCTTATTTTTTTAAAATCAAACCTCAAATCATGCCTGAACTTCACTAAACTCCTTTAAATTCAACTCATATTGATTTGGACATGACTAGTCACCTCAACCTAGTTAATAGTTGACTTGGTTAATTGAACCCAAGTTTGGTCAAAGTAGGTTAAGTTGGGAAACTCACTATATACACTCAAATCTAAAAGTTTGATAGGGTTGTTAATCCCTTATAAACAAGCCAGAGGCTAACCTAGAAGGGGGGGGGGGGGGGGAAAGGGGGGTGAATGAGTAGTTTTAAAACATTCTTAAACAAAAAAAAATCTTTTTGAAACCTTTTTGAATATTTTAAAACAAACAAAATCAACCCTTGATGCGAAAATAATTAACAAAACAAATCAGAGATTTTAACCATTCAATCAATCACAAAAAATTAAAGTGCATAAATTAAATGCAAAAAAGTAATAGAAAAGAACACAAGATTTATAGTGGTTGAGTTTACTTGACCTATGTCCACTCCTTGGCGACACCCTCTCGAAGTATTGCACTAAACCTTAAGTGGATCTTATTTTTCTCCACAGTAAGGCAGAGAATCCCTTATAAAATCTTTCTACCATCCCGTTGAGGTCGAGAGTGTATCATTTTTCACCCTCTTGGTGAAGGCATAAAACTAGAGCCACCAAGGAATTAAAGATGAAGCTTGAAGAAGACAAATGAATCCTTGATTGGAGAAACCATTGTGATTCCCTTTACAAACTCCCCCTCATAAGATTCTCCCTCTCTCTCTCTCTCCCAAACTCTCCTTCTCATTCTCTAAGCTCCCTTAGGTTAGAACTTCAACAAAAGATTTAATCATCAATAATTAAGAGAGATTAAATAGAAAAGATCTAAAAAAGATCAAATTTTCAATTATGTGCAATTAATCATCTAGAATGATTGGTATATTATCTTATACAATTAGTTCAAAACACCCCAATCAACCTGTACAATCAACCTTGCCCTGTATGATCATTTAAAGAATTTATATAGATCGTCATAGATGATTATGCGATCATCCAGGATGATTAGTTTAATACGGGTAGCAATTGCCAAATCAAACCGCAATAGTCTAGGGACATCCTAGATGATTGTCCTAGATGATTAGAGGAAAATCACGGTTTTTGTCCTGGATGATAGGTATCATCCAAGGGAAATATAATAGGTTATCCAGGATGATCATAATGGATCATCCTACATGATATGATTGAACAATTTTATTATAATCACTATCCTAGTCATCAGATTAATTTAGGCATGATTTTCATGCATCATTCAGAATGATGTAGATCATTCGAGATAATTTGAAAAAAAATTACAATTTAAAAAACATGACTAAAATATGACTGGCTACTAAATTTTATACATATAGTTAGTTGATCATCCTAGATGATCGAGATCATCCAATATGATTAGTTAATTATCATATCTTAACAGGATAACCTAATTAGGGATTCTATTTTTAGCTAATCGTCTAAGTCAATTTGAAATAGTCATGTATGATATGATTAAAAATAGAAAAACTCTAACTCACCAAATTTCTCCCCTTGAGTATGTGTGTGAAAGGTTACTTATCTTCAGGATCCATCATAATAAATTTGACTCAAGAAAAGATAAAAGATGCATTTGAATAGAAATTATAGACTGACTCAATCATAGTCTACCTGATCTTAAGATGATTGACGTTCTAAGTGAACTTGTGGACCTGAAAGGTTAGTGATCAGGGAAAATAAAATAGATATGCAAGAATCATAGTAATCAAAAAATAATAATGTTTCTTATTATTAAAATCATAGTACTTGGGTCCAAATTTGCTAAATCTCCCCCGTTTTGATGGTGATAAGCATTATTGTTAAAATTTTTAAAGAAAGGTTTTTTTTTTTTAAATGAGACATAAAAAATGAACAAATCAAATTTCACTAGAATATAAGTAAACAAAAACAACTCACTAACATAGGAAAAAAAAACATACTACTCTTTCTTTTGACATCACAAAAAGGAGGAAACAAAAATAAAGTTAAAAAAAAGTATATAAAGAAAGACCAGCATAAACACAGAAACAAAAAGACTAATAAACTAGAAGGAATAATTCTGAATAACTGGAGGTGATGGAGGCTGAAAGTGTCAGTGAAGATAAGCAAACTACTTGCCAAACCAGGCCATATCCTAGTCATGATATTATTGTTATTGGGTGGCATAGTTTTCAAAATGAGAAAAATCCTCTGTATGTTGTCGCTTCTACTCAATGACATATGATTAAATCTAACATCCCACTGATCATATCTATGAACCAACTGGTACATTTGAGACTACTGGCAGAGAGGAGCAGGTTTTAGAATAGGTCCTTCTGCTTCTTCCCCAGGCTCCTTGTGCATATTTTGGCGATAAGTACTGTGAAGGGTGTGGAAGTAGCTATTGGAGTAGAAGATAGGGTAATCATCAGGTGTAGTAGGGAATTGAAATTAGTGAAGATATTAGGATCAAAAGTATATATGTACAGTTTGTTTCTAGTGGTAGATTAGTGAAGATATTCATAAAAGTCTTGATATGTTATCTCTACAGGCCTTCTATTCACATAGGATTATAAAGTAGTAAAATCAAAATTAAGGTGAAGGCTTGCAAAGAATTAAAACATTAGTTCAGAGTTGAAAGGGAAGGCAAGAATTAGAATGAATCCAAGAGTTATGTTGGCAAAGAGGTGTAGTACCTGAAAGTTCAGAGTGGATTGGTTGATGATCCTGGAAGGGTATTGGTGGAAGTTTTGAAAGCCCATTTTAAAAATAATTAGTTTTCTTTAGAAATTTGGAATTAACTTTGAATTTGAATTTTGAGATCGAACACCCCCCTTGAAAAGTCATACCACTTTGAAAAGTAAAAATAAGATTTTAGAATGGGGTTCAAATCTAGAATTACAAATCGTACCTCGAATATCATAACTATATCAAAGGAAGAACTGCATGTGACCTCAGACGGTCAAAATGGGGTTTAAACTGATTTCTAACTATGATATTCTAGGTAGATTACCAGTAATTTCATTCTCAAAGCCTTATAAACTAATGATATATCTCCCATAAGGAAGAAGGTATCATTGTTTAATAATTATTCAGGCATGACAATAACGATAGTCGTTGGTTAAATTTTTCCAAAGAAGATTGATTTGAGTTTTGGAAATTTCTTTTGGGAAATTTGGGACTAAGTTTAGATTTCAATTCTAAAATTGAACCAAACATTAAGGGTGATTTATTACCTCGAAAGGTAGAAATGAAATCCCTTAGCAGGTTCAGATCGAAAATTGAAAAATTTTCTCTTGGCTACCATAGCCTGATTTAAGGGAGAACCACATATCACCCTAGAGGGTCAAGATGAGGTTCAATCTAATATTTGATTATGATAATCAAGAGAAATGATCATTGATTTCATATTTAAATTGATGTTAACACATAATAAATCTCTCCAAAGAAAGAAAAATCATCCGTTAGTAAACTTACGATTATAACAATAACAATCATTATGAGTTTGTTTTCCAAAAATAAAAATCAACTAAGTTTTGAAAAATGATACAGGTTCTAATTCTCCTATGAGCGCAAGCCCTTGTAGTTAATTACGTAGTAGGAAAATGAAGCCTCCTAGGAAAACTCTCGATTAGAAGAGTGAAAAAATTATGTTAAAAGATTTTCTAGGAGTGATATCAAAGGAGTTAAATTTTTCAGTTTTAAGTGGGAATGTATAAATTTAGAGAACTTATTTTTGAAGTCAAAGAAAGAAGGGTAGGAGACACTGTAGGATTTCAAAAATGATTCAAAAGTGTCTCATCCTAATCTAAATGTTGTACTATAAGTTTTAGATTGAAATAAGATTTAATTTGAGTTGAATAATTTATTAGAAATTTGGGATTACTTTCCTAGAGGTTGGGGTCTTTTAATTTTGAATCTGCCTCAGATCCTAAATTTAAATTGGGCACCACATAGTGGTGACCTGAACCTAACTAATGCAATCCATAACCTGGACTTACCTAGGCCTGGATTGGGGAGCCAGCTAATCACCTAGTCAATTTTAAATACATGAGTTTGATCATTTTATGAAAGAGTGGTAGGGACATTTTTATTAAAGTTTTGGAGAGCTAGAGCAGATGTCTAGAGATTGTCTTAAGTGGCCCCCTTGACAAGACATATGCAATTAAGATTTAGACTCTTTTAAATGCATTTATAATGCAATATGTGTTGGTAAAAATACTTAAATTATGAATCCTTGAAATTTTAAAAAGGCTTAAAAATAGTTTTTTAGAAGACTAAGCTTCCCTAGGTTCAGCACCTCATCCTCATAAGTCGGATTATCTGAACTTTACTTGTAAGCAGGGAAGTGCCTTAAAGTAAGGAAAGGAGATGCATTAATATGCATGTGACCCCAGGGGAGATTCCCATCTTATTTCCTAGATTCATTTTTTTTATGTTATTTAACTCCTAAAAATTTAAATTTTTTTATTACGAGTAAAAAAATTTTCACACCCTCACGAGTCTTACGTATCCAGGTTAAATCAAAAGTGTCATATAATCACCAAAATACTAATAAAAGCATGTAATCCTATATTCAATAAAGTCAATATATCAAATATAATCAAACTAATTAATAAATATCCATTTGCTTATTACAACCTAGAATTACAAAAATTAAAGTTGTTGGGCACCACTAACCGCAACCCAAATTCTAATCCTAGTACAAACATAAGTGACTTTGAGTGGGATATTATTTGTCTTCAATTGTTCAGTCTTTTCTCCTTCGGGTTCCTTGAATTCTTTGTAGCCAGCTACCCAAACGAAAAAGAGGACTCTTCCCTCAAGGGGAAGGTTACTCCTTTTCACTTTGGGCATAAAAAATAATCGAAATTTGGACTTCCAAATAGGAAAGGACAATCCTCCAAAGGGGTATTTTTTTCTCTTTAGAATCCAAGCTTTGGATCCGTGTATCACAACTTAAATATGTACTTTCACAACTCAACATCTCAAATGAATTACATATATAAGAAAAAAAAAATTCTAGATTCTCCTACAAGATTATCATAATATATATATATATATATATATATATATATAACAATTTGGATGCATACTTGGTCATGCTCTTTTTTTATTTGGGGGCTAAGCAACTAAAGCACCTATAGAAATTATATTTATTATTTATTTAGCCCCCTTTATTGTCCTGCATGAGCATGACCACCTATAGAAAACTCAAGTGAGCATCTAAATTGTTCCTAACCTAAGGGTAATCTAATCGACAATCACATAATCAGTGCATAGAGTGCTATAAAAGTAAATAAACACACCAAGAAACTTCAATCACAATATGCAATGAAATCTCAAAAACCCGACACACAGCAGCAAAGTAAATACCAACCTAGCCTAAACCAGGAGTCAGTCATTCTAATAAATCATCTAAAGTGTGTGTAGTAGGTCGTGTGGTTGGGGTAGACCATAAACTAAGTTGTTAGTTGAGATTGTCTAATGTTTGAGTTTGTTAAGGTTGAATGCAAACTTTTTGTTTTAGTCAAAGTATTAATGAATTAAAGATTGATTTGGGTGTATTTTAATTATTAAATGATTGATATCTTTGTTGCACGCTGAGGCCGTGAAGTTTATTTCACCTTCCATAGGGCTAAGTCAATAGCCTCGTAGGCCTAGGTTACTTAGTAGCAATAGGGGTTAATTAAGTTGATTTAATTAGTTAGGAATTAAGAGTAGTGGATTAATATTAAATATTTTAATGAATTATTGATTTTTAAAGTTAAATTATTTTATGTTTTCCATTAAGAGGTTGGTGGCGTTGTGCCATGATGCTCGAGGAACCAGACTTCCTTAGGACATATAGCATCGCAGCCCGGAGTAGTCCATCCTAAAAACCTTATTGATGTAGTTGAATTAAGGATTTTAGTTTGGTTAAATAACTTAATGTAAGTTAATTTTGATGTTTAACACTCCATTAAATTCATTCGTGGCATTATAACGCAAGGCTCGAGGAACCAGGCCTCCTTAGGACACATAGGCCCGTAACCCGGAATAGTCTATCCAATAAACTTCATCTCCAGAGTGGTTGTTATGTGTTAGAATGTTGGTTGAGTGATTTTATTAATCAAATTATAATTTTTTAGAATTTTAATGAACTATTAATTTTTTTAAAGATTTTCTAGAATTATTTGAGAGTATTAATTATGGGTCCCAAAGTTGACTTTTTAAATTAAAGGGAATTTAAAAGGTTTCAAATTTTTTTACAAATAGTATGACTTATAATGAGTATTTTGTTAGCATGCTCAATTTAGAGTTTTCTACAAAAAGTTATGATTTATTTTTGAAGTTTGAGCTTAGATTTTGACTTAGGTTTGACCAAATTATTGACTTTTTTTACTTTAACTAAATTTTGAAGGTTTAACACTTTTGTAAAATATTATATTTTAATTTGAGTTATATTCCTTAGAGTTTGATCTTTGAAATTTTCTAGAATTAATTATGATTTTATGATATTTGGGTATTTATTGAATTATTTTAATTATTTTAATTAAAGTCCCTTTTTATAATTTGAATCCAAATGAGCTCCAAACTTCTTGAAATTATCTCCAAAGATCATAAATGATCTAAGAAGAGATCAGCAAGTGTTTAAGAATCTTTTGGGATTTTTAATTAATTGAATTAATTAAATATTAATTTTAATTAAAATTTAATTATTCTTACAATTGCTATCAAATTAAAGTGGATTTAATTTTCTATGATTAAGGGGTTAATTATGGTTAGTTAGAGGTGATGCATGTAGTTTTTAGATTTGATTTTGATTTATTAAAAAATTTAGAAGTCTTGAAGGTTAATTAAGGACTTAAACCTAAGTAAATTAATTTTGGAAAAATGCATAAAGCAATTGCATTAAAATAAAAGGAAGCTAATAGAAGCTAATAGCATCACATTCCTCATTTAATAATAGAAAGAAAGGAGGAGGAATGTGTTCCATACTAAGATAATCCCAAGCAAAATCACCATTATGAGCATAGTTAGCACACATATCTGCTAACTTATTGCTTTCCCTACTAACATGTTTGAAAATAACAAAATTAAACTCTTTAATAAAGGAAGAGAACCTTACATCAATCTCTGGTTTATGTTTCTTGTTGATGTTGTTCTGAGAACTTTTGATCACATTTTCATTGTCTCCTTCAATGATAATCCCTTTGAATTGAGAATTCCAATCCTTGATAATACCATGTAGAGAAAAAATAGCCTCTAATTCAAGATGAGCAATATCCCAATGAATGCCTTTGATTCCTTTAGCAAAAAGAAACCTTCCTTGATGGTCACGGTAAACAACTCCAATTCAGCATTATAAGAAGATAACAATGAAGCATAAATGTTAATTTTGATCTAATCAGGTGGAGGGGGATGCCAAGATTTTTTAAACAACCAAGATGGTTGATTAACATCCCATAGGCCTGATTTATTTCTATTAGAAATAGAAATTGAAGTCATACTAAGTGCATTAGATGCAATGTTTAAATTTATAGCCTCCATCCCTTCATGAATAAGTCTATTTCTAGACTTCCAACAAAGAAAACCAAATTACAATAAACTTTTATGATAAAAGTTTTTTTGGACGCATTTAACTCCAACCAAGAAATTAACTCAGCATAAGTTTTAAAAATCGAAATATGAAATCTCCAATGATTGAGAATTTTTTTAGTTTGAATGAGTTTATCACAACTCACCTCCACATGCTTAACATCTTCAATTTCCAAGCATCCTCTTGGACATAAGCATCCTTCCTTGAGTTTTCTATATTGCAAGAAATGAAAAGTTGGAATAGCTTTATTGAAAGTGCTCTGATGGCACTAAAAAGTTCGTTAGGGATGTTAAGCCCTTATGAACTGGCCCAAGGCTAACAAAGAGAGAGGTGAATTGGATAACTTTAAAACCAAAGATAAAACTCAAACCAAAATCACCACAAAGAAAACCAATTGCGGAAGCAAATAATAAGAAAGAACAAATCATATTTATAGTGGTTCGGTCAAATCTTGACCTACGTCCACTCCTTGGAGGCACCCTCCAAGTATTGCACTAAAACAAGTGTCTCTCCTTTAGCCCCCACAGCTAGGCGGAGAAGCCCTTACAAAATCACTTCCACCTTCCCCAATACAAAATCGTCCAGGACGATGTGTTTTTCATAATGATAGCTGCTTTAACGAGAATGCTCTAATTAGAGTTTCTGATTTTGAACAGATCATCCCGACCGATATAAATATCGTCCAGAATGATGTTACCAAAAACAGTAAACTCTAGGGAACAGTCAAAAACTCTTATATGTTATAAAGTATCAGGAGCCACAATAAATACAATAGACTAAAGAAAGGAAAAAGTGTACAAACTGACTCAGACCTAGTCTACCCAATTTTGAGCTGGTTCCAAATTGTAGTTCGATCTTGTGAACCTGAAATGTCAGTACATAAGGCAGTTGTAGAGAAAAAAAATGTTTGCTATCATCAAAATCATAAACCATTGATCCGCAACAATCTCCCCCTTTTTGATGATGGCAAACATTATAATTTGAATTTTCAAAAAAGTAATTTCTCCTAATCTCCCCCTCACTAGAATAAACCCTTATAAAAAATAGGGGAGATAAAAATATTTTTGTTGTTTTAATTTTTTGAAAACAAGATATAAACATGATAACAGTATAAAAATTCAACAATACGTTCTCCCCCTTTGAAATTACCAAAAAGAGAGGACGCACAAACAAAAACAAAACGACCGAAAGACAAAAATATTCCCTGATCTAGTGAAAAACAAATATTCTTAAAATGAGAAAGTTACCTATTGGTCTTAATAAAAAACTTAGTAGAATTGGATTGACAACGCATAGTCCAGAAAAGGTTAGAAATTCATAATTTGATAATCCCAACTCAAGTTCTTTTAAAGGCTCAAAAACTTTTTAATCCAAATATCTAAATCATGGAATAAACAGGAAAATGAAACATTAAATTTTTCAAAACTCCTTTCATAAAATATATCTAATAGAAGATTAATGCACGAACTATTGAATCAGGAATCATATTTTTCAAAATCAAGTATCGAAAGTATCAAGAGTTTTCTTAAGCTTTTAAGAAGTACAAGAATGATAAGAATTAAATTTTGTGGATTCATTTTATGCCTCTTGTCAATTTGAATGGCGCTCTTTGCGCATCTTTTGATTTTTGATACACTTTTGTGTATATTTTTCAATTTGACATCATTGCGCATTTTTTATTTTTGGCATCATTGGCCAATTTTTTTTAAAATGCTACCTTTTTGAAATCTTAAAAAACAAAAGTAAACCCATCCTATTGATAAAGTGAATTCTTGATTAAGAAAATTATGAGTTAGATTCAACAACTTGCAAAAGATCCCTATGCGATAAATAAAATGTAAGGAGATAAAAAATTTAGTTTCAAAAACTAATTTAAAAGATGAAAAAGATTTTAATTCAAAAGTAGAATAACATCTTTTAGGAAATAGAGATTGAGAATGAAAAACATGAGTTTCCTTCCTTTGACTATTTTAGAGAAGTCAAACACAACTTACCAAAGATTTCAAGAAAAAATAGGAAGTAGATTTTTCATTTTTAGAAAAGTGAATGTGTGTGTTGATCAGAAAAAAAACTTTCACTAAAACAAAAATTTCAAAGAATAAACAAAACAGAAACACAAAATAAAAACGAAAAAACATAAAAACAAAAACACAACACAAAAACACGAAAGGCTTTTAACCATTATTTCTCTCCTGGTCCGATGCTTCAGAAACCAGATCTGCCCATGAAATTTTTTGCCTTTCATTATTTCCCAGTTTAAATTTTGCTTCACCTTGCCCTTTTCTTTCATAGGAAGAATTTTTAAATTAGGGCACTGATTTTTCATATATCTAAGCTGAAAGTGCTCAGATGACACTAGAAAGTGTTCTGATATCACTTGAAAGTTTGTTAGGGATGTTAAGCCCTATGAACTTAGTCCCAAGCTAACCAAGAGGGGGGGGGGAGTGAATTGGTATTTAAAAAAAAAATTCTTTTCATAAAGAACAAAAACACATAAACCAAAATCACGCCACGAGAAAATAATGCGGAAATAAAAGTGCGGAAGCAAGAAAATAAGAACACAGAGATTTGTAGTGGTTCGGTCAACTTGACCTACGTCCACTCCTTGGAAAAGCTAAACACTATCTTCAAAACTCTAAAATTTAAAATTTTGAAAAGATTCAACATATGGAAAACCAAATATAAAAGCAAAAAGAAAACAAAACAATCTAAAACAACAACAAAGCAAAAATTAAACATACTGAAATAAAAACACATTTCAAGAAATTATTAAAGCAACAGGTTTAAGCATTTATGAGCTGCGACCCTTCATATGTCCAGTTATCCTATGCTCCCACAAGGTCTTTTGTGAGAGCACACCTGCAAAACTCAACAGCAGTCAGATTTAGGAACCCAAACAGGTTTGGGCCCCTTCTTAGAAAAAGTAGAATGCAATGCAGGTATGGTGTGCTGTGAATCATGCACCTTAAGTCTCCACACCCAATGTGTACTACGGTGAACGGTGCAAGTTTGTGAGATGTGTCCTAGCATGCCACATGAAAAACATCTAACTCCAGGGAAATTAAAATGCTAAAATAGTAAAAAGAAAGAACACACCGGATTTATAGTGGTTCGGTCAAATCTTGACCTACGTCTACTCCTTAGAGGCACCCTCCAAGTATTGTACTAAACTAAGTGTCTCTCCTTTAGCCCCCACAGCTAGGCGGAGAAGCCCTTACAAAATCACTTCCACCTTCCTCTGTGCGGCGGAGTCGCCGGGTCCTTTGACACCAAAGAGATCTTCTTCTTTGGTGAACTTCCCTCGAGACAAGCCTTGAATCCGACTATATTCAGGTGCGAGCTTGCCGGAGCAACCGTGTGGATCCCCCTCCACACTCCCTTGAGTCCCCCCTCACAGGATGTTCTCCCTATATAAACTCCACCCTTTCCTCACTCCCTTTCAAGCTCTCTCTTCAAGTTTCTCCCACAAGAACGAAGCTACAATGGCTTCCAAAGACACTTAACAAGTAAACACACTTGGTCATGCTCTTTTTCTTTATTTTGGGGCTAAGCAACTAAAGCACCTGTAGAAATTACATAACCACATTAGTGAATAACCGTAGCCATCAGATCTGCATAGGTTGTATCGGACGACCATGATTATATCCCACGGTTTGATCTCAACCAAATGAGATCAAACAGGGAGGAGTAATCTCGCAGTTCAAAATGAAGGGCCTAGATTAAGCCGAACGAGCCAACAACCAGAGGGACAGGTTCTTGGTCAGATAGAGCCATGGACAGATATAATCTAGACCATTAATCGCAAGATCAATGGCCCAAAAAATGTACATTTGTAACAGGCCAAGATTAACACCCTAAATTTAACTTATGGCTCGTTCTTATGATCTTGATGATCAAATCTCATAAAATTTTAAACCTTGATTGTACTAATTAATAATTTTTTTGGGGATTCAACTTTGCATTTTAAAATACATTGAATCAAAAGTTATTTTACCCTAAGGATTGTGACCTAGGTCTAAGGTTTTTAAAGGATTTTATCATTGGATCTTCAAAGTCTTTATACGATTGAGCTTGTAGACTATCCACGTAAATTTCCCTAATTTAAACCACTACAGCTCTTTGTGTGGACAACACATGGTTTCACCAGAAAGCTCATCATCAGGAGGTGTTTCACGATGGGTTTTGGTCAGGAGATGGGAGGGGAGGTTTTTGGAGCTCAAAGAAAAGCTTGGGATGCTCTAAGAGGCTCAAGGATGTGAGAGAATATAAGATGATGAGTTATCAACAAATTGGAGAACTTACCCTATTCAAATGGCCTGGGGGTAAGTGGACGGTCTTGAAGGCTTAGAGCTCTTCCCTATATGCTAGACACGTATCCCAGGCAGTTGGAAGGCTAAGCCAAACCTAGAACAAGCCATGCTCCCATTGGATAGCTTGGGGTGAGTGGGGAGACCACTACCATTTATGGCTAAACCAAGCTTTAAGCTCAGTTTGGAGAGCTTAAGGAGAGCTTTAGGATTTAAATAGGGTCCTTACAGCATCCAAAATCAAAAAGAAGTTGCTTAGCATGTGACTATGACCATTTAAAATGGATTTAGGTGCTTGTTGACCATTTTGATCGTTCAACTAGTCAAAGTGGGATGAGGTGGCAAGGGAGGGACATGAGCAGCATGTTGGATGCAGCCCAAAGGGTTAGGAATATGGAGTTAGAGTTGAAAAGAATGTTTAACCATTTAAAAGAGGTTTAAATACCTTATTGACTTAGTTTGATAAGTTAACAAGGTCAAGACTAATGATGTGGCACTTAGAGGGTGTATGAGGCTAGTCAAGAAAGGTTAGGGAAAAGTCAAAGGGGTCAAGGTCAAAGCAAAGATAAGCAAAGGCATATGACATAGAGGTTTGACCAAGGATTGAGAGTTGCATTTGTTAACTCAACATGGGTTTGGTTGACCAAAGATTAAGACATGCTTAGGTAATGATTAGGAGTTGATTTGAAGGGGTGATATGGGTAGAAGAGGTCAAATAGGTTGAATTAATCTATTTAAAACCTTTAAGGGTTAATGGGTTAGCCTAGGTTGACTTGGTCAACCATGTTGACCCAAGACATAATGTTAGGTCTAAAGGATTTTTTTTTGGATATGTGGAGTTTAATGGGTGTGGTCTCAGGTCTGGAATGGTCGTTTGGGTCAAATGACTTATTTGGGCCCATAATGGGTCATTGGGTTAACCTAGGTTGACCCAGGGGCTATGTCTGGGATCAACAAATTTAAAATGATATTTTGGATGAGTTGGGAGTTGTCCTATGGCATGGGGAGGTCATTTCAATCAAAATGACTATTTTGAGCCTGAAGGGACCTTTAGGTTAACCTAGGTTGACCTGGTCATCCAAGTTGACCTAAGGTCTGGATTTGAGTCCAATGGGTACAAAGTGATGTTTGAAATTGATTGAAAAAGGTTTCAAAGGTTGGTGAGGTTGAACCATATTGAATTTTGGTCAAAAGTCCAAAAATTCTCGTAAAGGACATTCTGGTCATTTTGACCTCTAATCAATTATGGATCGAAGTGAGTTAAGAAAAATGTAGATTAATATTTGAAATATCAATTTCAAAGGTATAAAAGTGATCAAAGGGTTTGGAGGAGGCTCCAAGACCAAATTCCACTAGGTGATAGGTCTAGTGGCATACGCTATAAATATTTGAAGGTCTTGTAGCATTCCTATATCAATTTAATTTTTGTGGTTAGAAGCATAAGATTGAGTTCGAATTTAGAAGGCTGACCCTAGAGACATGTCATATCAATATGAAATTAATAAACTCTGAATCAGAGGTTAGTTGACTAGGTTTTGAAGCATTTGAAAAAATACTAGGAAAGGATCTCAGGACCTAAGCCCTTGAACTTGAATTTTGGTCTGAATTTTAAGTTTGAAGGATTAGGATTGAATTATCCAAATCATTTATAATCATTTGAGTGATCATAAATCGTTGAATAGGATTGAAGCTAGATCTGGGGTAGGCTCAAGGTTTGAAGTCTAAATGTGATTGGGGTTTGAATTGGATTAAGATCTCGATTGACTTGAAGTCGGGATTGATTTGAAGTATAGATTAATATAAGATCTAAATTGATCCTAGGGCCTGGAGTCTAGGAGAGATCATAGTTACCTCATAAAAAAGTGAGGTCAATAAATGGACCCCTAATATGTGTAGTAGAAGGAACTTCTACTGTATATATTGGCATTGACCAAAAATGAAATGGAATTATTGATTTTGATTCTAAGGATAAGGAAGCCCAAACCTTAAATAATCAAAGCTCAGGTGGACATTAGGGTGGGGCCACAAAGGGTATCATCCACCACTAGTGATTCCAATCCTAAGGGAGATCACCTAACCCAAAGGAAAAGAAGGATAGAGGATAGGACTAGGATAGTGATGTGAAGGGCACTTTCCATCACTAGTGAGTGATCATGAGGAGAGGGGGGGTATGAGTTGGCCCAACACAGAGGATCAAAGCTGGGATGATCATATAATGGGGGTAGGTATTAGCTAATTATATAGGATCAAAACTAGGATGGTGCTATGAAGGGTACTCCACGACTAGCGGGTGATCGTGTGATGGGGGCAGGAATTGGCCCAACATGGAGGATTGGAACTAGGATGATCATTAATGGGGGTAGGAATTGACCCATTATATAGGATCAAAACTAGGATGGTGCCGCGAAGGGCGTACTCCACCACTAGTGGGTGATCGTGTAATGGGGGTAGGAATTGGCCCTTCACAGAGGATCATAATTGGGATGATCATATAATGGGGCTATGAATTAGCCCATTATAGAGGTTCAAAACTAGGATTGTGCCATAAAGGGTGTACTCCACCACTAGTGGATGATCATGTGATGGAGGTAGGAATTGGCCCAACACAGAGAATCAAAATTGGGATGATCATAAAATGGGAATAGGAATTGGCCTATTATAGAGGATCAAAACTAGGATGGTGCCATGAAGGGCATACTCCACCACTAGCAGGTGATCATATAATGGGGGTTGGAATTGGCCCAACATAGAGGATCAAAACTGGGATGATCGTATAATGGGGTAGGAATTGGCCAATTACGGATTAAAACTAAGATGGGCCACGAAGGGTGTACTCCACCACTAGCGGGTGATCATGTGATGGAGGTAATAATTGGCCCATCACAGAGGATAAAAAATGGGATGACCATATAATATGGGTAGGATTTGACCCATTACAGCAGATCAAAACTAGGATGGTTCCACGAAGAGTGCACTCCACCACTAGTGGGTGATCGTGTGATGGGGGTAGGAATTTGCCTAACACAGAGGATCAGAACTGGGATGATCTTACAAAATTATTGAAGGCCTTAGCTAACCCATTAGCCTGGGGGTAATAAATTATTGAGTATCTCCAATCAATATTATGACATCTTACAAAATTATTAATCTTTGTACACTTAAATATGGACCCATATCAGATATGAATTTACAAATTATGCTGAATTAATATACGATATGGTCATGAAAGAACTTCAAAATATGGTGGGATGTTACATTACATAGGAGAATTACTTATGCACATTTTAAAAAGTAATCATTCGCAGCTAATATGATGCGATGACCCTTCAAAGAAGGAGGGTCAATTGACCCGATAACATCCATGCCCCAACTTTTAAAGGGCCATAAAGCTATCGTGGGGTGCAAAATATTAGGTAGTTGATGTAAAACCACACTATGAACCTGACATTGATGACAACATTTTGCAATGTTCATATAGCCATCAATCATAATAGGCTAGTAGTATCCAAGTCTTTTAATTCTCAATTTTATTTTTGGACCTGATTAGTAAGGATCGCATAATCCAAAATGGACTTTATTAATAATCTTCAGCGATTCTCATTTATAAAGGTAATGCAACAACATCTGATTGAATGACTGACGGTATAATGTATTATTGACTAGTACATATGATAGGGCATGCTTCTTGACCTGGTTAGCAAGGGATTTATCCTGGGGAAGTTATCCTTCTTAGAGATAGTCAATCTATGGTTGTCTCTAGCTGCCTTCTTCATGGTTGTCGAAGAGGTAGAAAGAATAAGAGGAGATTTCTCGGTGATATGATCCAATTCTATAGAGGTAAGGGCCTTACGACCTTGAATCTCTATAGGGATTGAGTCTTCTTCGGGACATACAAATTCATTTGTAAGCTTTGCTAAGACATTCACTATAGAATTACTTCCATGGGGTACCCTATATAAAGTTATGAAATGGATCTGCTCAAGAAAGTGAGTAGTGTATTGGTGATATTTTAGGATATTAAGATTTAAAACCTTATAGGTTCTTACAACTTGGTTGATCACTAGCTGAGAATCACCCAATATCTTAATATCTTTAATGTCCATTAAGATTACAAGTTCCCATCTGGTTATCAGAGCTTCATATTTAGCTTTGTTATTCATGTAAGGCTCTGAAGACTGGTAGAAAAAATACATCATTCCCTTTTGTGCCGTCATAAAAATTAGGCCATCTTGATTTTTGGTTTATGCCTCATCGAGAGGATGCTGCATCATTAAAATACAATTCCCATACAGGGTCATCGGATTCCTTGAAATTCATGATTTGTTCGTTAGGTAAATCATCATTCAAAGGAGAATCTACCGGCAGCGGGTGCGCCGCAAGGAAGTTGGCAACATCCTATCCTTTCACAGTATGGAAGGGAATAAAAGTAATCTCAAATTAGAGTAATATCATAGAACACCGAGCCAGACGTCCTGATAATGTAGGTCGGGTCATATGATATTATAAAGGAGAAATCAGACTGATCGAATGAGAAAGCATGTAATACCTTAGCTTTTGGGATGTAAAAACCAAAGAAAGATAATGCTTCTCGATCAAAGGGTATCAAATTTCAATAGGTAAGAGTCTTTGACTGAGGTAATAGAGAGCATTCGCATTCCCCTTATCGTTGACGTGAGCAAACAGAGCACCTAAGGACTCATCTAGGGCTGTAGCATAGAGGATCAAAGGTTTCCCTAAAATAAGGACTGCTAGGACTGGCAGATTAGAAAGATATTTCTAGATGTTTTTAAAGGCATTCTATAACTTCTCATCCCATATGAATTTAGCATCCTTTTTTGGCTAGAATGGAGAAGGGTTGACATCTCCTAGAGAGGTTGGAGGTAAGCTTACTTATTTATGCCAATCTACCTTAAAGAGATCTAAACTAAGTAAGGCTCCTAGGAGGTAAAATATCTAGGATGGCTTCAACTTTGGTGGGATAAATCTCGATTCCATAGTTCCTCACTATGAATCCTAAGAATTTCCTTGAAGTGTCATCGAAGGCACACTTTAGAGGGTTCATTTTTAAGTCATAGTGATGCAACCTCTCTAAAAGAACTCTTACATCATATAGATGAGCCTCTTTAAACTTACTCTTTACAACTAAATCATCAATGTAGCACTCAACTTGATTGTGGATTAAGTCATCAAAGATATGGGTCATTGCTCGCTGGTAGGTTTCACTAGCATTTTAAGGCAAAAGGGCATCACCCTATAACAAAAGATTCCTATCAGAGTTATGAATGCAGTGTTTCTCTCATCTTCTAAGGCCATCTTGATTTGATCACCAGGTGAACCATCCATAAAAGAGAAAAAAAACATACAAGGAGATAATGTTCACCATGAGTTCAGGTTATGCAAAGGAAATTCATCCTTGGGGCACGCCTTATTTAAATCCCTATAGCCAACACAAATCTAAATTTTATCATTTTTCTTTAGAATTGGCATGACGTTAGCCACCCAAGAGGGATATTATTCCTCTTGGATAAATCCAGCCTCGGCCAACTTCTTAATTTTAAAAATAACTTGTTGTCAATCTTTAAGTGCATACGTTGAGGAGCTTATTTAACATGAATGGCATCATGTCGAATTCCAAGTTTATGGACTACTACGCCAGCAAACAGACCTAACATTTTATTATATGTCCAGGCGAAGTAATCCTTAAACTTGAATATAAGCTGAATTAGATCTTGGGACTCATCCTCACTCAAAAGGATACTAATGAAAGTGGGGCGAGGGTCATCATCGGTTCCTAGGTCTATTTCCCTTAACTCATAAAATGTCAACTTAATTTCTTCCTCAAATTTAGGGGGTGCATCCCAGACTTAAAGTTCTTCATGATCGTCTAAAGTTTATAAATAGAGTTTGTCGAGGGTACCGATGACATCGACAGGGACATTCTGAGATTCAAGATGGTAAGTTATTATTAAATAATATTTGTCATCATCAAATGAACAAACAGTATCAAAGCTAATACCACTTATTGGATTTTTCTTTATTTTATCTTCCATATATTCTAGTGGTATCTAGCTTGATCCTTAGTTCATTGATACATAATGGGGCCTTTAGTGAAAGAATTCTTTACAAAGTCAGGAAAGTAGTAAAAAGGTAATTCCATTACCTCATTAAAATCTACATCCTTGAGGGTTACATCACCTTCATCCCTTGAGGAGGAGGAGCCAGGAAAACATTTCTAGACTTACTTCACTTCACCGTTCAGGTTGGGGGGGGGGGGGGGGGGTTTAAACTTTATTCTTTTGGGGGGACTTTAATATCTATCCTTATAATCCTGCTAGCCAATGGTGGGATCAAGGAAAGTAAAACTCTGCATAGGTTGTTAGAACTATATTAATTGTCCCAATGCCAATCAAGAGGGGGGTGAATTGCTAATTTAAAAAAAATCTTAGAAATTATATAGAAAACTATTTTATAATTTTTTGCACAATTAAAAGTTTTCACCAAACTAAAAATTTTTCAACCACAAAAATTAAGCATGCAAAAAAATAAAAATGCGATAAAATAAGAACATAGAAATTTATAGTGGTTTGATCGTACTAGACCTACGTCCACTCCCTGAAGACTCCTTCGTTAGGTATTGCACTATTACCAAAGTGACTCTCCTTTTGCTCCCACACTCTCCACCTTACTCACAATAAGGTGGAGAAGCCTTTACAAAGAACTTATCTTCTACAAATCCTTAGTGCGGTAGAGCACTGTCAGCCTTTCACACTCTCCAAGTGTCAGCAAAGAACCGTTTCCCTTTCACACTCTCCAAGTGTCGGCAAAAAATTATCATCCTTTTATACTCTCCAAGTGTCCGTAGAGAACTATCATCCTTTATGATAAAGAACCATCATCCTTTCACACCCTATTGGTATTGGCGGAGAATCGGATCTTCTCCAAAGATCTTCTCTCGAGCAACCTCAAAGAAGTAAGGAAGATATTTGACAAAACTTACAAAGAAGTCCTCACCTTTGGGCAACTTGTAAACCCTTCACAAATTCCACTTGTAAGATCTCTTCCCACACTCTCAAACACTCTCCCAATGCACTCTCACACTTTCTCTCAAAGAAAATGTGAAGAATGATTCTTCCCTAGTCAGTTTTTAGGACCTTATATAAGAAAGGCAAGAAACATCATCCAGAAAATTAAAATTATCAATTTGACCTTCCACGATCGTACATATGAACTATTAAAAATTTTCTCATATGATCCAATATGAATCGATTTCATACTCTGATTGACCTATGTATGAACTTACATCGTATAGTACGATCAGTTCAAAAATTGAATAGATTCATCCGGTACGATTCAATACGAACCAATTTCATACTCTGGATAATGTATTGTACAAAAGCCATATCATACATTATGATATGTTTTAATCAAACTTTATTTCATTTGTTATGAATATGGACAAGACCATTTCGTACTCTAGAATTTGTCTATTCGATCATATGATTGTATTGTACAAACAATTCAAAAATTTTACTTGTTCGTATGGGCAATAAGATACGCAACCATTTTGTTCTCTCGACATCATCTATACGAACCTAAGATTATACAGTAAGAATAGTTCAGAAAAAAATTAGGAGTTTGTCAGGATGAACTTGTACATATCTATTTCGTACTCTAGAAGTCATTTGTACGAAGATACTTCATACAGTACAAACAAGACTTAGAAAATTTTCCTATCATGGTTTGATTAACTGCTTTATGGAGGAATCTTTAGATTAAATCATCCCGTACGATCTAAAATCATTCAGTATGATTGATATTAAAAATTATAAATTTTTACACTCCCCGAGTGTATGTGTGTGCACGGTTACCCAATTACAATCACACTCTCTCAAACTCAAGAAAAGTATAAAAAGTACAGATAATAAAAACTATAAGCCCTAATCTAATCTGACTTGAAGTCTTCAGCAGGCTGTAGTATGATTTCCCTAAAACGAGAGTACACATAAACCACAAAAACAATATTTCTAATATATGTTAGTATAAATAGTAGTCAATACAATAATATTTTGGAATCATCAAAAACACACATGATATAAAAATATAATTATGAAAGCTAAGTTGCAACAATCTCCCCCTTTTTGATGATGTCAAAATAGTTATTGTTTGAGTTAACATTGAAAATAATTTTTCTCCTTAGCTCCTCCTAAATGAACAACTAACTAAATAATAAGGGGTTCCCATGAAGATAAAAAATAGGAAACCTAAAAATAAAAAAACAAACAAACAACTACTACTTAAATAAAAAACAACTCGAACAAAAACATGTGCTCAAATAAAAAACAAACATTAAAACAAAAACATGAATACAAAAGAACATTTAAACATTCAAAACATACACACATCCACTCAAAACATACACATAAAAGCTCACACTTTCAAACATTCGGCACACACATTCACAATACACATACATCAATAATCAAACAATATTCTGACTCCCCCTTTTGATAGCAACAAAAAGAGAAGTACATCTTGAAATGAAAGGTTTCCATAGAAAAACTAAAAGAGTTGAAGGAGAAATGATTTTAAACCAATTTTAAATATAATATTAATTTCATAATACTAAAAAAAAATCAAAATTTTAAATCAAAGAACAACTAATATAAGAAAAGTTAACCAAGTTTATTGTTCATGTTAGATAAATTAAATAAAAATGATTATTATAAAAAAAAGTTGAAATGAAAAATTAGTTAACTTAGAATTCAATATTGAATATAATTATCAATTAGATGGATTTGGATTAGAGATTGAATGATAATAGAAAGAACAATATAAAAGCTTTCAATTGGCAACATTGCTCATCTTTTTAAATATTTGTAGCACAGTTTATGCATCTTTTCTATTTGGTATAATTTTGTGCCTCTCTTCACTTTGTGAACCATTGCGCATATTTAGAGAGAAACTCTTCATGTTCTTTCGAATTTTCTATTTGGCGGGAATTTCGCTTTGCCTACTTATGGGCAATCCGGACCGCCGGCAGCCTTTTGCCAGTGGTATTGCTCAGATGAATTTTCGTCTATGATCTTTATCGTCGATCAAGAATGGTTCGACATTGGTAATCTGGGAGAGGGAGGATTCTTTGGTTCGGAAAGATTTTCACATATCAGAATTTGAATCTGCGAATTCAGACAATGGTGAATCATCGGCATCTGACCTTATCTTGAGAAGGAGCTGTAAACTCTCGGAGGGTCATGATGAACTTGATCAGAATATGATAAACAAGAACATGAATGATAAGGTTGAAGGAGAGATGATGAATGTTTAAGATGTTCCAAAAGATTTAGAAAAACCTGTTTCTAAGAACAGGTTTGTCTCTGCCTGGGGGAAAGCAAATGACATAAAGTTGGATTATAAAATGGAAAATACGCAGATGACTGATGATGGTATGGCGGTTAAAATGAATCTAGTTCGAGAAATTGCTAACACACAGATTCTTGAAAAGTCGCTTGTTATCAAAGTCTTAGGGAAAGATATACCTTTCTCTGTTTCCAATTTGGAATTGCGAAGACAATGGAGCAGGTTTGGGAAATTCCATTTAACGACTCTTGGGCTTGACTGGATTTTGTGCTCCTTCAATACCATTGAATCTATGGAAGATGTTTTGAGCGGAGGGCCTTAGTTTATTTGCAATCATATTATCGAAATTGATAAGTGATCCACCTCTTTCTCATCAGATTCTCCGAAAGGTTTGACGTCACCTGTGTGGGTTAGATTTCCTTTCTTACCTCAAAATTGTTGGGATGAGAAAAACATAGCCCGAATTGCTTCAGCTATTGGAACACCGCTGTTCCTTGATGGGAATTTGCTTAGATGGGGGAAGAGAGAATATGCACGTGTTTGTGTGCGTATTAATCTTGACATGAAAATGCCTAAAGGTGTATGGATAGAAGGGATTCAAGGAAGATTTTATCAAATAGTAGAATATGAGAAGATGACCTCTCTATGCTATCAGTGTGGAGTCATCGGTCATAGTAAGAAGAAGGACAGGAGAAACAAACTGGTGCTGGAAAGGATAGTGTTATTAAAGGGTCTGAAATTGCAGAAGCTAGCATGGAGAATAAGAAGGCTAATGTCTGTGTCAACAATAAATTTCAAGTTCTGTTGGAAGAACAAGAGGAGGGAGAAATAACTGAGATGGTTGAGACAGAGGGCATAAAGAGTTCAGGAAATGTTGTGGAAACTAATACAGATACTGATAAACTGGTGAATTCTGAGAGAAGTCATAGTTCAGGAGATCAAACTACAAATTCTAGGAAATCCAAACTCTCAAAGGAAGTAAGATCCTTGGGTCCTGTTGAGGCAACTCATAGGAAAAGGAAAAGAGATAGTAGAGCAGGTAAAAAAGGTGGGGACTTTTCCCCTCTTCCTCATTAATGTCGTCTTTCATCTTTTGGAAGGGGGGAAAAGAAGCATAAAGCCTCCCTCTATCTCAAGGAGATAGTAAAAGACAATGGTGGTTTTTTGTTGGCCTTACTGAAACTAAAATGACAAATATTGAAAGGAAAGATGTGGATTTGTTGATTGGTAAAAATTGGGAATTCTTTCACCACTCTGCTGAAGGAATCTCGGGTGGTATTCTGATACTTTGGGATATGAATGTTGTTTCATTTGAAGTTACTGAGCACAACTCACAAACTATGGTGGGAACTCTGTCCAGCACTAAGATGGGTAATTGGAATGTTGCAACAGTTTATGGTGGTAGAGATGTTCATACAAGAAGTTCATTGTGGGAGACTCTTGAGAGATGTATGTTGGATGAGGTACCTTCAATCATTTGAGGTTATTTTAATTGTATCCTTGCAAAGGAGGATAAGAGAGGAGGTAGGAGGTTTCAGTTTTCAAAGGAACCTAAAGAAATGAAGTCTTATATGATGAATAATGATTTTCATGAGATTGCCTTTGTGGGACCGAGATTTACATGGTGCAACAACAAAGAGGGTGCTTCCAGAATTTGGGAGAGACTTGATAGATGTTTGATGAATTCAATTGCTGTACAAGGAACTCCTATGGCATTGGTTCGACATCTTCCACGGGTTGCTTCTGACCACTGCCCGATCTCTTGTAAGGTACTTGAACCAGCTAACAAACAATCCAGGATCATCCGGTTTGAAGATATATGGAAAACGTATCCAGTGGCATGGAAAATTGTTTTAAATAACTAGAAGAAGAAGGATTATGGCAATAGTGCGGAGATTCTCCAAAGAAAGTTAAGAAGAACTCTTAAATCTCTATAATTTTGGAATAAAAATAAGTGTAAGGATTTGACTGAGTTGAAGGAATAGCTAAAGAAAGAAGTTCTGGAGCTTCAAATGGAGGAGGATGTCAATTCGGGACTAATCCAGGAGAAGTTGAATTTGCTTAGAGGAAAGGTTCATGAGCTCAACGTGACCTTGGGGAGACTTTCTACATGGTGGAATCAAAGAGCTAAAACTAGATGGCATGAGGAAGGAGATACGAATTCTAGTTTTTTTCACAGTTATGCGTCGGCCAAGAAGAATGGGAATCTTATTTGGCAGATTAAAGATGAAAATAATAATGTCCTGGAAGATTTGAATCAAATTGATTCTGTTTTCCTTGATTACTTTGTGAGAAAATGGAAGTCCAGAAGTATCTGTTTGACGGGTTAGCCAAGCATTGTGGAAAATCAGAGGATTACATATGCTGAAGCTGAGCTAATGAACGCAGTCTTCACCAAGGATGAACTCAAGAAAGCTGTTTTTCAACAAGGTAACAAAAAATCTCCTGGTATAGATGGTATCACTGCATCATTCTTTAAATTCTATTGGCAAATTGAGGAGGAGGACACTTTGAATGCGGTTGATAGCTTTTTTAAATACAATAAAATGCATGCTGAATGGAAAGATACATTGATTATTCTTATTCCTAAGATAAGAAATCCTTTAATTCCTGCAAACTATAGGCCTATAAGTTTATGCCAAACAACGTATAAGATTGTGGCTACAATGATCTTGAATAGATTGAAGTGTTGTATAAACAAAATTATTTCAGATGAACAAGTAGCTTTCCTTTCGGGTAGATCTATGTTGGATCACTGCCTTCTTGCACAGGAGATTTTTAATAAGTTCAAAATTTCAAAGAACAAAAAAAGATTGATGGAGGTGAAGCTTGATATGGTGCAAGCTTACGATAGTTTGAGTTGGGAAACACTAAAACAAATTTTATCTATGTTTGGCTTCTCTAGAAAAATCTCATCACTTATCATGGAATGTGTGAGTGATGTTAGATTTTTGCTCCTTCTTAATGGTAAGGCTTCAAAGTGGATCAATGCTCAGAATGGATTCCGTCAGGGATGTCCTCTATCCCCGTATTTGTTTATCTTGTGTTCTCAATTATTTTCAAATGCGATGGAGCAATGGGGAAGTGACTTAGGAAATCAAATTTCACCAAGAACTCATAAGATATCTCAAATGTTGTATGCCGATGATGTTTTGATCTTTGCTCAAGCTACAAAGAAAATGGCTAAAACTCTCCAATCAATAGTTACGGGATTTTGTTCTTGGACAGGTCTTAAGGTTAACAATTCAAAATCTCAGCTTCTGTTTAGCAATGCCACTTGCCTTTCAAATAAAAACTGGGTTAAAGATATCTTGGGTTTCAAGATAACGAAGGAATTTAATTACCTTGAAGTTAGAATCACGTTGAGAAGACTAGTAAAGGCTGATTTCTAAGATGTTCTGGATAAGGTTTTACTCAAGCTGTTCTCGTGGGGAAGCAAGAATTTATCCCTGGCTGGTAAGATTGTGTTGGCAAAGACTTCTTTATTAGCTATACCAAGTTTCTTATCAACTCACACGATGGTCCCAAAGAAGATCTTACATGAAATTGACAAATGTTGTAGAGAGTTTGTATGGCATAAGAGCAATGGAAAAAAGGGATTACACTATGTCTCTTGGTCTGAACTCTGTAAACCAAGAGAAGATGGCGGGTTAAGCTTACCAGAAGAGCAGGTCCACTTAAGGCAAGATTGGCTTGGCGTTTCTTAAATAATACGGAGTCTACTTTGCACAAAGTTATGATTACAAGATAGGGAAAAACTATGTTTGACATGGGTATCAAACAAGGAGCGTCTTATACGTGGAAAATTTTAAAAGGAGGGAAGTTTTTGAAGCCATTACTGAAATGGAGAGTGGTTAATGGGAGAAAGATAAATGTGCTCAAGGATGTTTGGATACTTGATAAAAGTTTGGGGATGTGGCCTACTTTTGTTGATAGCACAAGGTTGGAGGATGCTATGCTTGACAAATTCTTGTCCCGGAACGGAGGCTGGAATGTGGAGAGGCTGATGGAGGTGTTCAATGAGGATCTCATTTCAATTATTTTACAGATCCCGATTAATCACATTGCTGATGAAGATTATATGGAGGCAATCAAACAGTTCTCAGGGAAAATGATGACAGCTATGGCTTATGAAAATATTATTGATAATGATAGGGGAGAAGGAGATTTGGGATTTTCTATGTGGCTCAAGAAAGATAAACTTCAACCATGTGTGGAGTTGTTTTGGTGGAGGTTGAGTAAGTTTGCAATTCCAAGTAATGAATTTCTCCATTACAGGAAGCTTACCAATCATGTTCTTTGTACATGGGGCTGTCAGCAAGTAGAAGACATTGAGCATATTACGGTTCACTGTAAGTTTTTAAAGGAGATTCTTCTGAAATTGCGAAGCTGGGGATTTAATATCCCAATATTTGATTCTCTTGAGGAATGTCTGATGGAGCTGAGAAGGCAGTCGACATCAAGATCTAGCATTGTTAGTGTGTATTGCTCTTCGGTTCATGAATGCTGGAAGGAAAGGAATAGAAAAGTCCATGGCAAGAAAACTATGGGAAGCTCTATGATTGCAGCTAATATCTTGTCTATAGCAATGACAAAAGCTAATCCAATGCTAGATAGCTGGGGTGCTAATCTCCCTAGGGTGTCTCAATTGAAGTGGCACCCTCCACCTCTAGATTGGATTAAGGTGAACATTGATGCATCTTTGTTGAAGACTAATGAGGCAGGTATTGGTGGAGTCTACCGTGACTTTAAGGGTAGGTTATTGTTTGTTTTTGGTGAGAGAAGAGTCCATTGGGACGTGGCTCAGCTTGAGATGGAGGCTATCTTGATGATCCGGAAATACATTCAAAGGTGGATGCTAGAGAGCAAAGGTATTATAATTGAAGGTGACAATTACAACATTTTAAAATACATTCAAAATTATTTGAATAAAGATGCTTGGAGGATTAATAATTGGGAGGACAAGGATCTCTTCTTCCTAACCGACTTTAGTAAGGTAATTTTTCATCATGTCCTAGAAATTGTAATAAGGTAGCGGATTGTTGTGCTACTTTGGCTATTGAGAATGATTTCTTTTTTGATAACTCTGACTTTGGTTGCATTCCTTCTTCATTATCTAGTCTATTGAAGAAGGAATGTGAACCATACATTTAGTTTGTAATAGTTTTTTTACCTTTGCTCTATTAATGCATTTTGCAATTCTCAAAAAAAAAAAAAAGAACCATTGCGCATATTTTCTAATTTTCATGCTTTATGCATTTCTTTTTTACTCTTTGGGTCTTTCTAATATCAATAATCTAAATTTAAATTTTACTAATAACAAAACTAAGCATATTGAAAAAGAAATAAAAAATAATAAGACAAAAATTTTGCAACAATTATAGCTTGGATATATTTTTCTAAACGAACATGAAATTGATCTTTTTATCTAAATCCAATTATTATTTTAATTTTAATTTTGTAAGGAAAATAATTTATAGATCAAAGTAATTGATAACCCATTTCAATGATCAACTATAAATGGTTTTTTGGTTAAAGACACAAACATTTTAAGAAATAATACATGTCAACAAAACAATAAGTTAGTAGGGAAAACAATAAGTTAGCAGATTTTTGTGCTAGCAATGCTCATAATGTTGATTTTAATTGGGATTATCTTAGTATGGAACACATTTCTTCTCCTTTTTACATTTTTTTAAAGGAGGAATGTGATTCTTTTAGCTTGTATTAGCTTATTTTCCTTTTAATGCAATTGCTTTATGCATTTTTCAAAAAAAAAAAAAAAAACAAAACAAAACATATCACATTGCATTGTTTTTTCAAGTTCATACAAAGGTAAGATCAACATAAGACAACACTAATATATGACAATACTAAAATCAAAAGAAATATAACTCAATAGTAGACATAACTAGTTAGATTCAAGAACAACATAGAAGTACAACTAAAAATCTAAGGGGCCCTGATCTTGAGGAGGTTGTTGGTTGAATATTAAAAAGTAGCAATTCATTATAGCTACAATCATGTTGACCGTGTCAAATTGACCACAAATCCAACCCATGTCTTCCTGATATCTAACATCCTACTAATTTAAATGATTCTCAAAGCATTGATCAAAATGAGTCTCCATTCTATCGAAGCACTGGACTATTTCCTGATAGAAATTCTGGTTAGGTGCAAGTGCTAGATCAGGAGCTCCCCTTTCTTCCTCAGAATTATTACTCTCAAAACTCTGATCCCACCCAAATAGTGCCTAAAAAGAGGCATCATTAAAGTAAATAGGAAGTTCTGTGGGAGGATCATGATGGGTCATATTGTACTTCTATTCTAGGATGTAGGCAACTAGATGTCCTAAAGCCATATTTTTCTTTCTTTTATGAAATGAAAGTCTAATTTCATAAAAATTATAAATATAGTCCATGATGGTTGGACTTTATCAAAGGGTTTTTTAGTCATGATCAAATAGGTGACTGTGGAAAAAAGTGGAGTTATATTTATGTGATCACTAGCTTTAGGAATAATTGAAGTTCTCAAAACATGCTAGAAGACCCAAACATTTTGATTTAGAGTGTTAACCCTAGATAAATGAAATACTTGGGAGACACCTCTAAGAGTTTGATTAATTTTAGTCCAATAAAAATTGGCTCTTGAGGTCAAAGTGTGGGCTCAAATCCCTTGGGTTCTTAGACGAAGAAAGTTTCCTAAATGTTCCTTGGTAATTTCTAGTTGTTGTTTTTGAATATAGGAAGTAATCCTAGAGTGGTCCTCATTAACTCTTATGTTGGCCAAGAAGAATTGGAAAGTCTCTTTATGGTAGGCATATATGAGATTAAGAATGAAAGTGAGTTGAGTCGAAACAAACAAGGGCATGACAGAAAAGTGAAGATCACCCGGAATGAGAAGTTGAGAAGGTGTGATTTTGGTAGAAGAATACCTAAAGTAGGCATCATCATTCTCATTAGATAGAAAGTTATCATCCCTATTACTTCTAGAAGAAGAACCCTTAGAAAGACGTGGATGTTTGCTAGAACATGTCATTCCAATGACATGGGCTATAGAGGGTTTTGAAATGGATATGAATGTGAATGAAAATGACTTCAAAGACCCTTCTATTTAAAGGAAAATTAAATACCATATAGTACAAAACTTAAATCATATGTACAATTTTAAAATCATATGAGACAACAATATTTTCATACGTACAAATAGATATGACCAAAGTTGAAATGGATTTTCATAAAATTCCATTTTTGAGGCATCCTTTCGTATAGGCTTTTTCACCATATGATAGTACAGATGAATAGGTGTTTATCTGGGATGATCAGAATATTAAATATCATTTTAAAGATGGTTAGGTTCGTCCCCACAAAAATAGACAATTGGATCATACAGAAGAAATATGATTTCATATGTGCGATCAACAATTAATAACTTACTCTCTCTAGTAATATCATTCTTATGCGTACAGACAAAACTATACATATCGTATTATATGATGACACCATTGTAAAATATGAATCCTATAAAAAATTAAGTTTCACGTGATCAACTTTGAAACCTACCATGCACATGCTACAAAATTCATACGGGATGAAAAAAGTTTCATATAATATGAGTAAAATACTTAGAAAATAAGACATGATAATAAAAAAATCTTCTCAGAACCAATCATTTTTCATCAAGTAACATGCTTCATGGTAAAAATAAAAATAAAAATGAAAAACACAAAACTAAACACACAAAAACAAACCCTAAATAAATAAATGGAAACAAATTAAACAAATACATAATTACAAAACATCAAGTTTGCAGAATTTTTAATTTAAGCATTAAGATCAATAACACCTAACCTGGTTCTTAAGTTGCTAAAAGTGTCAAAGGCTAGTGGTTTTATAAAATTATATGCAAGTTGATTTTCTTTAGTAATGTGATTTAATTCACTCTCTTCCTGAGCTACATGATCTCTAATTAAGTGATACCTTATGTCTATATGCTTGGTTCTAGAATGCTGAATAGGATTCTTTGAAATACATATCTCATTAGTATTATCACAAAGAAATTATATAAATTGAAATCCTAAATCAATTAATTATTATTTCAACCAAAGCACTTATGCCACATAATTACCTAAGGCAATGTATTCTGCTTCAGTAGTAGATAGGGCTACTAATTTTTTTTCCTACTGGAGCAAGAAACTAAAGAATTTTCTATAAATTGGTAAGTTCCAAATGTACTTTTTTTATTAAATCTACATCTTACAAAACCTAAATAAGAATATCCAATAATTTCAAATGAAGAGTTGTGCATAGGATACCAATTCCCTAAGTTTTGACTTCCCAAAAGATATCTCAAATTTTTTTTTTACTGCTATCAATTGTGATTCTTTTGGATCAGTTTGAATTTTTTTTTGAAGGAATGCAAATAGCATTGAAATTAGGAAAAATAACTATTACAAACTAGAAAGAAAAAAACACAAACCCTATGAAACTATTATAATGGATATGTGAACCACTAATTCCCATTTTAAACTATTCAGGGTGGTGGGGACACCAAATAATTAGACAACCTAAAAGGTTGGTTAGCATCCCAGATTTCCCAAAAGATAAAAAATGATAACTAGAGAGAATCCCATATATCATTATAATAATTCCAAAAAGGGAGTAAAAAACTACAAGAAAAAGAAGAAAACAACACACAACTAACAGAAAAGCCAAAAAAGCACCAATTACAACCACAATTTCTTCTAAAGACCCATCGCCAGCACCCTTAGTAGCAAAGATAACCCGTCTAGCTTCAGATTAGAGATACATCCCTAAACCTTCGCATCTAAAGCAGCTGAAAACTTAGACCAAAACCAGTCCTCCACATTAAATTGAAACTTCCAACCATAATTAAGAACCATGTCTTGAAATATATTCTTACGATCTTCTTGAATCAACAAAATCTGAATAACCAAATCTGAAACATGAGTTTTATATTCAACATAATTAACTCCACTCTTCAAACCTTCAACACACTTGCATTGAACATCAAAGAACAAATTTGAAGAAATCATGAGCTTTGATGGAACAGGAGCCCAGTTCAAATCCTCAACAGAACAATTAGGAAATCCCAAAATGATTTCCTTGTAATCTCCAATCACTGGCAGCCGACTGAATGTAATAATGGCAGCATACAAACCCAAATCTGCAAGAACCATAACCTTTGCCACACCTCCACCGAACTTTCCAAATGAAATTTCCACAAATTTCCAAGTTCCACCAATAGTAACATCAACCAAATGATCAAACTTCCCCATAACAAAACAACCATTTATCATAGCACAAGAATGGAAACCAAACTCATCAACAGTAACACTTATGATGATCTTCATAAAAGTCATCCCAGCAGCTTCTCCAAAATTCATCATGAATTCAAAAAGAATTCTCCAATTCTTAAAAAAAACCTCCAAGATACCATTCAGAGAAGACACCTAGCAAAACAAACCAAGAATTCCTTTTCTCAATTGAAGAATGCAGGGAAAACCCACCAAAACCTTTCTTGAACAACAAAAGATCATACCCTAATATCTTAACCAATTCATAACCCAAATAAAGAAAATAAAAAAAATTAATCAAATCCAAACACCAATCACCACACAAAAGAACAGATCTTAACCCAAAATGATAACCAATCCAAGATCCATCGTCAACCATAATGGGCCAACGAAGTAACACCGATATCCATACATCCGCCTAACTTGCCATCAAAATCGCCTGGGTGAAAAATCCCATGGGAGGAGAAAGCTCAACCCAATAAGGTTGTCATTCCTAGATCCGTCGTCGGTCACCAAGGGCCGACGGAGAACCGACGTCAGCCAAGGGACTGCCAAAATTGCCTTCAAAAGAGAACGGGACCGCTCCCTCCGTTCAACTACTTATTTGGTTACACTAATAATTATTAGTTTGAAATTTAGCTCACAAACAAATACTAATATTATATATAGTCTGCTAGTAGTCAAGTAAAGCAATGATCTAATTATTCCTCTAAGTTTCTTTTGATCAACATATTTTCTCTTAGGGTCCTTATCTAATTAAGGTAAAGAACTCATTAGTGTAGTCACTAGTTTAGCATTAACCATTTCATATTTCTTGAGGATACCCTCAATATACTTTAACTGACTAAGAAAAGTTCATTTCTCATTTTGCTTTATGCTAAAACTAAGAAAATAACTCAAATATCCCATCAAACTTATCTCAAATTCACTACTCATTATTTTTAAAAAATCATCACAAAAATTTTTATTTGTAGATTCAAATAAGATGTCATCAATATATATTTGAATAATGAGCATATCATCTCCTATCTTCTTCAAAAAGAGAGTGGTGTCCACACTTTCTTTCACAAAAGATATCTCTAATAGAAAACTACTTAACCTCTCATACTAAGCCTTAGGTACTTGTTTCAGTCTATATAATGTATTTTTTAATTTAAACACATAATTAGGGAATTTAGAATTTTTAAAACCTAGAGATTGCTCAACATAAATATTCTCTTGTATCACCTCATTTAAAAAGACCCTTTTGACATTCATTTGATATAATTTAAAACCTTTAAAATAGGCAAATGCTAACAAAATCATAATTGTTTCAAGTCTTGCTATAGGAGAAAAAATCTTTTCAAAATCAATCCACTCTATTTGATTATATCCCTTGGGCACCAATCTTTCCTTATTTCTAATCAAAACTCCTAAATCATTCATTTTATTTTTGAACACCCACTTAGTTCCAATAACACTTTGATCCTTTGGCCAATCAATCAATTTCCAAGCATTATTTCATACAAATTAATTCAACTCTTCTTGCATGGCCAATATCCAACTTCATCCAAAAGTGCTTGATTTATATTTATGAGTTCAATCATTAATATAAAGTTAGAATTGTTTACCTCTTTGCTAAGACCATACCTTGTCCTAACACCCTCACCAGGTTCACCTAAAATCAATTCCTTAGGTTGATTCTTAGAAAATTTCCGTTCTCTAGGCAAAGGGTTTTCTTTTGTGCACATTTTCTTTTAAATTTATCTTTTCAATTCCTTAGAAGTTATTTTCAATATGATCCTCTTCCAATATTGTCTCTTCCAAAATGCCATATTCATCAAACACAATATGTGTGGTCTCCTTAACTACCAAAGTTCTCTTATTAAAAACTCTATAAGATTTTCCAATACTAGAGTATCCAAAAAAATTTTCTTTATCAAATTTTGGAACAAATTTTCCTAAATGAGTTTTCTCAATATTATGAATGAACACCTTAAATCCAAAAACATGCAAAAGTGATGAATTTGGTGTTCTCCCGTTAAGAAGACATATGGTTTCTTATTCAATTTGGATCTAATATTCACCCTATTCAGAACATAACAACCTGTACTGACAGCTTCAACCCAAAAGTATTTTGGAAGTGAATATTCTACCAACATAGCTTCAGCAGCTTTAATTAATATTCTAGTCTTTCTTTCTACTATTCCATTCTACTGAGGGATTCTAGATACTGAAAAATTATGATCAATTCTTTTCTCTTTATAAGAATCTTTAAATTTTTTATTTTCAAATTCACCTCCATGATCACTTTAAATTAATAAAATCTTGCACCATAGTTTTCTTTGAATCTACGTTGAAAAACTTCTAAATTCCTCATATGATTAACTCTTATGAAATAAAAATTTAACCCAAGTGAATTAGTAAAATCATCAACAATCAAACATCCAAATACTTTACCACCTAGACTTATAGTGCTAGCCAGTCGAAAAAGATCAGTGTGAATAATTTTCAATGGTTTGCTAGTTATAAGATACTTAATGGAATGAAATAATGACTTCATACATTTTCCTAATTGACATGCATCACACAAGTGATCCTTTGCAAAGTCTAGTTTTGGTATTCCTCTAATAAGTTCATTTTGGGTAATTTTTCTAAGATTTTTCATGCTAGCGTGACAAAATATCTTATGTCGTAACCATGATTCATCAGAAATTATTTTTAGACAATAAACATTAAGAGATTTAATATAATTCAAATCAAGCATGTACACATTATTTACCCTAATTTCATTCAAAATATTAATTCCATTTTGGCTTATTATACAACTAGTGGGAAAAATTTTATACTATAACCCTTATTACATAGCTGATAAATACTCAACAAATTATACTTTAAGAATTCTACAAGTAAAACATTTTTAATGAAAAAATTGTTCAAGTTTCCAATCATACCTATGCAAACCACTTTTCTAGTGGTATTGTCTCCAAGTATAACCTTGCCTCCATTCCTGGCTTCTAGCAATATGAATTATGTAGTTTCTTTAGTCATATGCTTCGAACATCTATTGTCCAGGTACTAAATGCTCTTATGAGGTCTTATATGAGAGCATTTCTACAAGATAATCAAACATTAATCTTAGGAACCCGAATAAGTTTGGGTTATCCTCTTAGCAAAACTAATCTAGATGAATGTTTGATATGCTTTATTTTATGCATCTTTGGTCTCCACACTAAATATGATTTACTATGAATAGTGTAAGTGTGATATATATGATTAATCATTCCTTAAGAAAAATATTTAACTCTAGGAAAAGGATTTATCAACCTACATGAATAAAATAATCTTTTTCTAGGTTTTAAAATTTTTGGCTTCTTATCAGGATTGAAAAATTATTTAGGTGTGGGTGGAATCCTATTTTCCTCAAGTTCTTTTAATTTAGCTTTAAAAAATGAGTTTGTACTTTGTAACATAGCATCGTCAACTATCAAATAATTCTCTCTACTATCAGATTCATCCATAAATATTTTAAAATCTTTTTCAAGTTTAGAGTGGGATGATTTTAATAGTTTATGTTATTTTTTTTTCAATTCATCAAACTAATCTAATAGTTTCATGTGGTTGCTATCAATTTGTGCATGATCTTTCCTAAGGATTTCATGTTTTTTTTTTATAATTCTAGAAAATCTAAATTCAAACTAACATGCATCTTTTTGAGTTTTCTATATGCATTATGAATTTTCTCATAAACATCAAATAACTCTTCATAGGTTAAGTCACATGCCTCTTCTTGATCTAACTTATCAAGCTTGTCGACCATCAAATATAGATTGGTGACTTCCTCCTATACTTCTATTTCTAAGGATTCTAAAGATGAATCTGCCTAAAATGCTTTATGTAATCCCCTCTTTTTCTTCTTCACTTTTGTTTTTTCCTCCACATTCTCCTTACCAAGATTCTGAAGTTAGAGAGGCTTTAATGGAAATGAAGGGTGGAAAAGCTGTTGGACCTGATGATATTCCAATAGAGGTGTGGAAATGCTTAGGAGATGAAGGAATTTCATGGCTTACTAAACTTTTTAATACTGTTTTGAAGACTAAGAAGATGCCAGATGAGTGGAGAATGAGTGTGTTAATTCCTATTTTTAAGAATAAAGGTGATGCACAAGATTGTGCGAATTATAGAGGTATTAAGTTAATGTGTCATACTTTAAAACTATGGGAGCGAGTTATGGAGCATAGGTTGCAGCAAGATACTAATGTTTCTCAAAATCAATTTGGGTTTTTGCTTGAGTAGATCTAAAACGGAATATATGGAGTGTAATTTTAGTAGTAATAGACCTAGTGAGGGGATTGTGACTTTGGGTGATCAAGTCATTAATAAGAGTAAATGTTTTAGATATCTTGGATCTATTGTTCAGAGTGATGGTGAAATAGATGGGGATATTATCAGCAGAATTCAAGTTGGATGGTTGAAGTGGAGGAATGCATCGGGCTTGTTATGTGATAGAAATGTACCCCTCAAACTTAAGGGAAAATTCTATAAGATGGTAGTGAGGCCTGCAATGCTTTATGGTGCTGAATGTTGGCCTTTAGAAGAGAAGCATAATACTAAGTTAAGTGTGGCAGAGATGAGGATGCTCAGGTGGATGAGTGGCTTTACCCTTAGAGATAGGATACGAAATGAGCATATACGTGAAAAGGTTGGAGTAGCTCCAGTAGAAGATAAGATTAGAGAAAGTCGCCTTAGATGGTTTGGTCACATAAAACGGCAGCCTTGCGATGACCCGGTTAGGAGAGTAGAGGTATTAGATTTGACTTATGTTAAGAAAGGTAGGGGCAGACCTAAAAAGACTTGGTTAGAAAATATTAGGAATGACCTTTCTTTATTAGATTTAATCGAGAATTTGACTTTTAATAGGACACAATGGAGAAAAAGGATTCATGTAGCCGACCCCACGTAGTGGGATAAAGGCTTGATGTTGTTGTTGTTGTATTCTCCTTACCAAGATTGGCTTTAAGATTCAGGCATTTATATTTGATATGTCCAGGCTTCCTGCATTCATAACAAATAATATCGTTAGAAGCCTTAGCATTTTTATGGAACTTACATTTATTCCACTGCTGACATCCCCTTTGCATCCTTTTTAGAAAACTCTTAAATTGCCTTATCATCAAGGCAATGTCATCTTCATCCTCAGGTTGAGACTGATCACTCTATTATTTATCCACTTTCAATGCTATGTTCATATCCTTTTACTTCTCACATGTATCAATTTGACTTTAAGTCACTCATTGCTTATGAGCAATTAGTGATTCAAAAAGATTGTCAATAGAATAAATATTTAAATCTTTTTATTCCACAATAGTAATAATTTTTGCATCATAAATAGTAGGCAAACAACGAAGAATCTTATTTACTTTCATAGCATTCATTAGTTACCTACCAAAAGAATGAAATGAGGTGACTATTTGAGTGAAACGCTTATACATGTCAGTGATTGATTCATTTAGTTTCATGCAAAATAGTTTATAATCATATAGCAAAATATTCAATCTAGATTGTTTCACTTTGTTAGTTCCATCATATGTGATATAAAGTCTATCATAAATTTTTTTCCACTTTTACAAGTAGAGATACACATATAGTCTTCAGTTTTAAGTGCATAAAAAAATTGTTCAAATATTTAGTGTTTAACTAAGCTGAGTCTTTTTCTCCTACAATCTATAGTTCTAATGTCATCTACAAGTCTGGTTGGCCTAGTGTATCCTTCCTGTACTAAAATTCATATTTGATAATCATGCAATCGAAGAAAAGTAAACATACGTGTTTTTCAAAAATCAAAAGGAATGTTATCAAATAATGAAGGTCTAGTGATCGAATACCCTTCAGGTGTGTTATGGTTTCTAAAAGTGGCGAAGTTCATTTTCAAACAGTTGTCTAAAACATAATTTTTGACACCTATCTCTGATGCCACTTAAAAGTATGTGTAGGTTATTAGACATATAGAAATTGTCCCAATGCTAACTAAGAGGGGGAGGGGGGGGGTGAATTGGTAATTTTTAAAAAACCTATTGGAAATTATATAGAAAACTATTTTATATTTTTTGCATAATTAAAAATTTTAATCAAACTAAAAACTTTTTATCCACAAAAATTAACCGTGAAAAAAAAAATGTGGTACAATAATAACATAAGTTTATAGCGATTTGGTCCAACTATACCTTTGTCCTCTCCCTGAAGACTCCCTCTTCAGGTATTGCACTATTACAGAAGTTACTTTCCTTTTGCTCCCACAACAAGGCGGAGAAGCCTTTTACAAAACACCTCTCTTCAACCAATCCCTGGTGTGGCAGAGAACCATCATCCTTTCACACTCTCTAAGTGTCGGTAGAGAATCATCATCCTCTTACACTCTCCAAGTGTCGGTAGAAAATCGTCATCCTTTCACATTATCTAAGTATCGGCAGAGAACCGTCATACTATCACACCCTCCTGGTGTAGTTAGAGAACTATCAACCTTTCACACCCTCTTGGTGTTAGCAGAGAATCAGATCTTCTCTTGAGCAACTACAAAGAAGTAAGGAAGAGATTCAACAAAACCTATAAAGAGATGCTCACCTTTAGGCAACCTTGTGAACCCTTCACAAATTCCACTTACAACATCTCTTTCCACACTCTCAAACACTCTCCCAAAGCCCTCCCACACTTGCTCTTATAGAAAACAAGAAGAAGGATTCTTCCACAATTAATTTTTAGGAACTTTTATATGAAAGGTTTAAAAAATCGCCCATAAAATTGAAAATTTCGATTTGACCATCCACGATCGTACAGTACGATCAACGACCACACGTATGAATAGTTCAAAATTTTCTTGTATGATCCAGTATGAACTGATTTTATACTCTGATTAATCTGTGTACAAACATACATCGTATAGTATGACCAGTTCAAAAATTAAACAGATTCATATGGTAAAATTCAATACAAATCAATTTCATACTCTGGATAATATACTATATGAAACCCATATCATACAGTATGATATGTTTTAATCAAACCATATTTTATTTGGTATGAAGATGGATGAGTCCATTTCATACTATTGAAGTCATATGTACGATCCTATGATCATATAGTACGAACAGTTCAAAACTTTTACTTATTCATATGGACAAATATATATACAACCATTTCTTACTCTGTATGTCATCTATGCGAACCTAAAATCATACAGTATTAACAGTTCAAAAAAAAAAAAAAAAAAAGGGGTTCATCAAAAAAAAAAAAAAAAAAAAAAGGAGTTCATCAGGATAAACTTGTATGTATCTATTTCATACTCTATAAGTTATCTATACGAAGGTAACTTTGTACAATACAAACAAGACTTAGAAAATTTTCCTAGTATAGTTTGATTTACTACATTCTGGAGAAACCCTTAGATCAAATCATCACATATGATCTAAAATCATACAGCATGATTAGTTTTAAGAATTACAAATTTTTACACTCCCCTAGTGTGTGTGTGCACGATTACTTAATTACAATAACTCTCTCTCAAACTCAAAAAAAGTATAAAAAGTACAGACTTCAAAAACTATAAACCCTAATCTAATCTAACTTGAAGTCTTTAGCAATCTAGAGTATGATTTCCCTAAAATGTTAGTACACACAAACAACAAAGGTAATATTTCCAATATATGTTAGGAGAAATAGTAGTCAATACAATAATATTTTGGAATCATTAAAAATACACATGATATGAAAATATAGTTATGAAAACTAAGTTACAACAGAAAGGGCCTCAATCCATTTACTAATCTTTTCATGCATTGTTAATTTAGGCTCGTCACTTTTAATCTTTGGAATATCAACCTCAGGGTCACTGTCCTGACCTAAAGTGAGATCAAACTTTAGAGGAGTATTTTTATTCTGGTAGTTGAAAGTAATCACAACACCCCATCTTTCTTACTCATCATCGGAACTCGATATAGGATCAATATATATGGGGGTTATTCTTCTTTCTAGTGAAGCACGACCTTGACCACGTACCCTTAAAATCCATCCTCCCACCTCTTTGAGGCAACGTGTTTGGAGGACTAATGACAATAATATCAAGGTCACTTCACTAACTGATTCTATCATTTCTTGATTTTTTATCCTCTTCTTTTTCTTTTTCTTTTTGACTTTGGTTGGAAACTCGTCCACCCATTTTTTCCTCAATTTTGATCTCAAATTTAGAATTAGATGAGGTCTATTTTGGTATTAAATATATAGCATCTTAAAAGATCTCCATTTCACGATTTGAGAATGGTTGCAATTCAGCCTTGATCACATGTTCAATGCCGTCTCGTTGATACTTGACGCATTAGTGCAGGGTAGATTGAAACATTATATATTTTTGAATCCAAGGCCTACCTAGGAGTTCATTAAAGGATGTTGTTGATTTAATTATATGAAACTTCGCTTCAATCTTCAACTCTCCTATCTCTAGAAGAAGGGTAATTGAACCTACGAAGCACCAACTTAATAGTTGAGAGCTTGCTAGTATAAAATCTAAGGTATACAAGGGTTTTTATATTCATTATATCCATCGATTCACCTGGATCTACAAGAACTCTTAATGATCTGAAATTGCTACATCTACGGTAATATAAAGCTGGTAATTATGGTAGGCAATTCCTATAAGTATATCTTTATCTTAAAATGTTACCCCAGGGATTTCTTTAAAATAGAGTGCCTCCTCTCTTAGATATGAAGCTAATTTAGCTAAGAAAATCTTGGGATCAAGAAGTGCCTTAATTAAAGATTCCCTCATTTATTTGGAGAGAAGGAGGGCATCGTAGATGTTCAGTTTGGCTGACAACTTCCTAAGATGAGCTAAAATATTGTAATCAATCTTAGGAACAAAACATTAAAAACCTAAAGGAATCAAAGGAAAATTGGATTGTTGAGGAGAATTTGGATCTGGATCTTTATAGATAGTTCGTTTGCCTTTATAGGGGGTAAGACTTTACCGCCATGAAGTTGCACCTACTTGATATCTTCAGAAGGGTAAACTAAGGCAGTGTCTAAGCTCACCATAGGCTTTGGATCATCATTTCCTAAAAGGGAGTCAGAATCTAAAAAGTCTATCATGATAGGACTTCCTTGAAAATCAATATAAGGGAAGTCACTTTCTGATTAGGGTTTAAATTAGACATCTCCTTGAAAGGTCAATTTAGAAAGGTCAAATTATTGAACATTCATATTGATCTAACCAGAATTTTGACTCAGAGAAGAAGAATCATTAACTTGCATTTCAGACTCATGGTTAATCATCAAAATAGAGATAGAATGATGTTTTTATTAATCTTTTAACCCTTTATCTTTGATGGAGCAAAGTAAAAGTCAGATAACAGGAGAGGGAAAAGAGTTTTTATACCACCATTCACCACTCCAATACATCTCTCATCTATACACTTCCTCTCTATAGAAACATCTATTTTTCCTTTTTCATGTAGTACAATAATTCCTATGACTACTAGAGAGGGAAGCTGCTCAACATCCTTATGTGAAGCATCCAGGTCAACCTCCCAAATCAAGAACTAAGCTGTCGTGGTCAACTATTGAGAAAGGAAAAAATTCTTATTAATCAAAATTTTAAATGCCCGAGACAAAGCAAAAGTCCCAACCATCTTTAATATACAAAGAAGTGTTAAGAGTATTACCAGAGATAGTATTGATTGAAGCTTGTTCTGGATCTACCAAATATTTCATAGGGATGATGATGTTACCTTTCCTGAAGTTCTTCTCTACCCAATCTTTAAAAATGATGCAGTCTTTGATTAGGTGACTCACTATGCTGTGGTAAGGACAATACTTGGATCATTTTTTTTATGTTCATCATCTGGATGTTTAGCCTCTGGCAAATAAAAATCTGGTTTCTTCAACAAACTCCTAAAATCCTTCTTCACTAATTCCCTCTTAATTGGATAAGGTTTTACTAATTGCTCTCTAAGAGGGATGAAGGTGGGATCTCTTACAAACTGAGGGGTTACTTGGAATGGCTTCTTTTGAGGTAGCTGTGGTGGAGGAGCACTGGGCTGACTAACAATTAGCTTTTTTTTCCTTTATTAACTTATGAGATTAATGTTTTCTTCTCAAAAGATTTCACCAACTTAGGACCCTTCTTTTCATCAGAATGATCTCGTAAGAATAGCATCCTATGAGCCTCTTCTAACAAATTACTATCCTTATTTAGAAGTTTCTCAAAAGTTTTGATTGTGAAACCCTTCTAGAGAAAAGTAATCAGGCCATGAATATTCTTTAGAAAGATCTCCATGGCATGTTACTCTTGTAACTAGGGTTCACACTTCATCGAGAGGTTTCACCACCTCAGAATGTACTCAACCAAAGACTCCCCCAAATTTTGCTTTTCAATGACAAGATCGCCCACTATGGTGCGCTGCTGCACTCCAAAAAATATCTTTAAGAATAGATTTTCTAGTTCATTAAAGGTTCTCACTAAACTGTTGGGCAGATCGATATACCATTCAAAAGAAATGACTGAGAAATAACAAACAAACTGACAAAATAGAAGAGCATCTGACCCTCCTGTGTTGCAACAACTTGCTTGAAAGTGGGCCATATGCTGTCTTGGGTTTTCAATACCAGTGAAAAATTTAAAAGATGGTGTCACAAAGCCCTTAGGATAAGGAACTAAATTATATTCTTTGGGGTAGGGTATACCCTTCGGAATAGATGCAGCTTCTTGCGAAAAGGCTAAGGCCTCCCTTACATGATCTTCAATTAGTTGCTCAAGATCTTTCTGAGGTGGTTCTAGAAGAACTATAAGAACTGTAGGTTGGACTAGAAGTGTCTCTCACAAATAAAGAGAGACTACTGGCACTGACTCAAGAGCTTTAGAATTGGATTATAACTTTTAGCCTTTTTAGAGATTTCTTGAGCAAACCACTATAGTTTTAAAGGGCCTCCTGTGACTTATCTAATCATTCTTGCAATTCTCTAACTTGTAACAACATTTTTGTAACTTTTCTCCAGGTTCTTTATATGCTGCTCATCTCTAATTCTTACTAACTTATCAGAATTTGACTCAACTGCTGCTAGACCTTTTTCTTTACTAGATTAGCATTTGATTTGTTAAATTTTCTTGTTAGATCCTCTAGTCTCAACCATGCAAATACTAATGGTAGGTTTATCCTCTTCTACTTGAATTTTGATATTCCTTCTTTCTTTTATAGGATATTCCTTATCTCTTATACTACCTCATCGATCAATCTCTCCCCTATTGATTCAGGATCAAGAGGTAAGTACCCTTTATAATCCACCATATCAAAATGTTCATCTGACTATAACTTAGAAATAATGGCCTAAAGTTTGGGTTTATCACCTGTATGAAATTCTAAAGCTGACTTATTAACCATCTCTTGGTCTAAATCTACCCCTTCCCCCTCAACTATTCCTAAACTGGTAGTTAGATGGGTGGCATCCTCTACTGGGTGAGAGACACATACCTTAACAGGTGATGAAGGATCTTGAAGAGTAATAACTCCTACATAAGGTAAGGTAAGGTCCTCAAACCCCTGAATAAGGAGCCTAGGAATAATAAATGGACTTAAAAGACTATTCAAAATAACAGCAGGGTCGATAAGCAAAACATTAACTGAACTTGCAATGGGAACACTATCTACTATAGAAACCTGGACATCAGCACGAGCATCTATGTGTTTTGAAGATCGGTGGAGGAATATTCAACTTATTCTTTTTAGGAGTGAATCTTTTCTCAGGAAACTTGGGCCTCTTGCCCTTAACATCCACTATTCTTTGAACTTCAGGAATTTGTTTAGTTTATAACACCACTAAGGCCAACTGCTAGAATTTTGGAGAAGGGACCGATCTCCTACCAGTAGGATGGTGGCCTCTCTCAGACCCAGTAAATGTGATACCCTCCATTTTGGAAGATGGAGGGCATGACACCCATTTATATCCATCAATCAATTCAAAAGTGGCTGGCGGTCGAATAAACTTCTTATTTTTCCTAACATGTTGAGGGATTAAGTTCTTGGCTTTAGATGTTTCATATTTCAAACTTTCCTTCTAGAAGCGATGGGAGATAACTCCCTTCAACTGTCTCATGTATTCTTCCTTTGTTTGTTCTGACTGGGCAGCACAAGTGTGGATTATATTCTTTAATGTTCTTGTCCTTCGGAGATGTTTTCCTTAGGAGTCCTTTTGGTTGAGTAGTTAACTGGGCATGTCAAAGAGCTTGCTATCCTAGCTACCCTCTCCTCTTCTTGAGATGCAGCGAGGGGGTAAAATTGACTCCCCTTAAGGAGGGGAGAGGAAGCAGGAATAGATAACTCCTCGATAGCCTCAGGCTCTATATGACCCAGAGTTTTAGCTGCCATAATTTTCCTCGATTTCTTTCTTACTCTCCTCAACTAGTTCTTTCTCTGATTTTTACTAGTAAAAGAGATCCTAGAGCATAATCCCTCCTCAAAAATAGATTTAACTATGGTAGGGGGCTTAACAGTCAACTATATTTCTTCTCTTCATCACTAGAAATAGGAAGAACATGTCCCGTCCGTATAATTAATTCCATTACAGGGGGGAATTCCTTGATAGCATCTAAATTGATTATCTTATGGCCATCCATTGACAGTTCAAGTGTACTGAAACCCATCCCAAACAGTATATTATTACCCAAATCAATCACTTTAGAGGTCAAATCTCTTTCAAAGGAGAAGATCAACTTACCAGCCATTATCATGAGATTAGAGTTTTTGGATTTGAAGAAAATGATTGGAATTAGATATTTTTTAAAGAAAATCATAACGAAATCTCTATTATATGATATATACTGAATTGTAAAAACTATAAACTGACATATAATGATAGGATATAAAGATTAGTCATGAGTTCAGGGAGAAGTGAAATCTTCACAGCATATACTAGCCCACAAGGAGACATTTGTTGGATAGCATATGATGGTATAGATTTTAAATTAAGATTGAAAGGAATTTTAGGAAATTTTTGATTTTAAAATCAACATTAAACATCCCCCAAATTATAAAACACAACAGCTCAGACTTTCATCTTGCCCGAAGGCTTACAAAATAGGGAGAAAATTCAAGGGAGATTGTTTTCCCGACTCTCTCCATTTTCATGAGCCAAATGGAAATGGAAAGTTAAGGCTAAAATATTAAGAAATTGAAGATCTTGAGTGCAAGATCATTAGAGCTCCTTATAATTTTAAAATTATATGTATTGAGTCAACTTCAATATCACATGTTCATAAAATATGGAAGGATATCTTAAAAGTCTAATTTAACGTTATCGCTTTGCCAATTAAATTGGGGGAAGAATGTCAAAATCCACAATTTTTATAGAGGTTTCACCTCTCTCTCTCTCTCTCTCTCTCTCTCTCTCTCTCTTTTTTTTGACAAGTCATTTATTTTTTATGTTGACCACTCTTCTCTCTCTCTCTCTCTCTCTCTCTCTCTCTCTTTTTTTTGACAAGTCATTTATTTTTTATGTTGACCACTCTTACCCAAGAAGAAATGGGTAGAGGGACCAATAGAAGAAGGGTAGTAAAAATTATCGATGAAATAAAATTTTATCATTATTAAAGATGGAGAGAGAGATTTAGTCCCATCAAGCATGCCATTTTTATTGGTGGAAGTTTTGAAAATAATTGTTTTCTTTGGAAATTTGGAATTAACTTTGGATTTAAATTTTGAGATTGAACATCCCACTATAAATGTTATACCACTTCAGAAAGTGGAAATAAGATTTCAGAAAGGAGTTCAAATCAAGAATTATAAATCGCACCTCAAATATCATAACTAGATCCAAGAAGAACTGCATATGACCTTAGAAGGTCAAAATGGAGTTCAATTTAATTTCTAACTATGATATTCTAGGTGGATTATCATTAATTTCATGCTCAAAGCCTTATGAACAAATGATATATCTACCATAAGGAAGAAGGTATCGTTGTTTAATAATTATTCAGGAATGACGATAATGATCGTCGTTGGTTGAATTTTTCCAAAGAAGACTAAATTTAGTTTTAAAAATATCTTTTTGGGATATTTGGGACTAAGTTTTTATGTAAATTCTAAAATCAAACCAAATATTTAGAGTGATCAGATCCAGAAATCTACCACCTAGGTAGGCATAAATGAAATCCCATAGTGGGTTCAGATCCAAAACTATAAATTTTCTCTTGGCTATCATAACCTGATTTAAGGGAGAACCACATATGATCCTAGAGGGTCGTGATGAGGTTCAATCTAACATCTAACCATGATAATCAAGAGAAATGGTCATTGATTTCATATTCAAATTGATGTTTACACGTGATAAATCTCTCTGAAGAAAGAAAATATCATCTGTTAGCAATCATACGATAATGACAATAGTGATTATTACGAGTTCGATTTCCCAAAAAAATATCAACTAAGTTTTGAAAATTAATTTTGAAAATTTATGTAGGTTCTAAATCTGCTATGAGCGCAATCCCTCATAGTTAATTACATCATAGTAAAACAGAGCCTCCTACAAAAACTCTCGATTAGAATAGTAGCAAAATTTTGTTAAAAGAGTTAAATTTTAGAGTTTCAAGTGGGAATGGATCAATTTGGAGTAGTTATTTTTGGAGTCAAAGAAAGAAGGTTAGGAGATATTATAGGATTCTAAAAATGATTCAAAAGTGTCTCATCCTAATCTAAGTATTGGGCTTTAAGTTTTGGATTGAAAGAAGATTTAATTTAAGTTGAGTATTTTATTAAAAATTTGGGATTATATTCTTAGAGGTTGGGGTCTTATGATTCTGAATCCGCTTGGATCCTAAATCTAAATTAGGTACCACATATTGGTGACCAGAATCTGACTAATGCAATGGAAAACCTAGACTTACCCTAGCCTAGATTAGGGAGCCAGTTAATCACTTAATCGAATTTAAAGAAATGAGTTTAATCATTTTATGAAAGAGTGGTAGGGACATTTTTATTAAAGTTTTAGAGAGCTAGGGATAACATCTAGAGATTATCCTAAGTAGCCCCTTGACTTCTGCTAGATGAAAATGCTAAAGATATATGCAATTAAGATTTTGACTTTTTTAAATATGTTTCTAACACAGTGCGTGCTGGTAAAGATACCCAAACCATGAATGCTTGAAATTTTAAAAAGGCTTAAAAATAGTTTTTTAGAAGACTAAGCTTTCCCAGGTTTAGCACCTCATCCTCATAGGTCAGATTATATGAACTCTACTCACAGGCAGAGAAGTGTCTTAAAATAAGGAAAGGAGATGCATTAATATGCATGTGACCTTAGGGGAGATCTCCGACTTATTCACTAGATTTGTTATTTTTCTATGTTATTTAACTCCTAAAATTTTGAATTTTTTATTACGAGTAAAAGAGATTTCAAACCATCACGAATCTCATGTATCTACGCTAAATCAAAAGTGGTTCACAATCACCAAAAAACTAAGAAAAGTTGGCAATCCTATATGCAATCAAGTCAACACATCAAATATAATAAAACTAATTAATAAATGTCCATAGGCAAATTGTCATGCCTATTACAACCCAAAAGTGCAGAAATTAAAGTTGTCGGGCACCACTGACCACAATGCGGATTCTAATCCTAGTACAGACCTAAGTGACTTTGAGTGGAATACTCTTTTTCTTCAATTCTTCAGTCTTTTCTCCTTCGAGATCCTCAGATTCTTTGTACCCAGCTACCTAAATGGAAAAGAGAACTCTTCCCTTGAGGGGAAGGTTACTCTTTCTGTTTTGGACATGAAAAATGATTCAAATTTGGACTTCCAAGTAGGAAAGGACTATCCCCCAAAGGGGTATCTTTTTCTCTTTGGAATACAAGCTTTGGATCCATATATCCCAACTCAAATGTACACTTTCATAACTCAACTCAACATCACAAATTCTTCCCTTGAGGGGAAGGTTACTCTTTCTGTTTTGGACATGAAAAATGATTCAAATTTGGACTTCCAAGTAGGAAAGGACTATCCCCCAAAGGGGTATCTTTTTCTCTTTGGAATACAAGCTTTGGATCCATATATCCCAACTCAAATGTACACTTTCATAACTCAACTCAACATCTCAAATGAATTATGTATGTATATATATATATATATATATATATATATATACATGCAGATCATGTAAATCAAAATGTGATATTACTATGTATTTAAAAGTTTTAAGATTATTCAAAATACATATATTAATTTAATATAGTTTTAATTTTAAAATAATTTAAATAATTTTTTAAATATTTTAAAAAATTTATAAATTTTATTTTATTAAAAATTCAGTTTTAAACTAATTTCAATTTAAAAAAAATTTAAAATAATTTAAAATCATTTTTAAATTAAAAGGGGTGGCAGGCTACATGGCGAGCTCTGGTTCACCAGACCAGCGCGCTAGCGGCAGCAATAGTGCACCGTATTCTCCACGTGGCATCCCCTGGGAAAACCACACATCGGGATGTGGGTAGTTACTTAACCACATCAGCAGATAATTGTAGCCTTTGGATTTGCATAGCTTGTATCAGACTTCCACGATTATATCTCATGGTTTGATCTCAGGCAAACGAGATCAAATGGCAGAGGAGTAATCCCGCGGTTTAGAATGAAGGGCCTAGATTGAGTCAGATGAGCCCAAAATCATGGGGACATGTTCGTGGTCTGATAGAGCCACAGACAAACATAATTTGGGATAATGATCGTAAGATCAATGACCCACGAAATATATATTTGTAACAGGTTGGGATTAACGCCCTAAAACCAACTTATAGGTCATTTTTCACAATCCTGGATGATGCAATACAATTATGCCTAAATTAATTAGTAATTAAGGAAAGCAATTTAGGTTTGATTGCTCGATCATATCATTCTGGATGATCACAGGATCGACCGGGATGATCAGTTCAAAAACCTTAGTGGTTCTTGGATGATCAAACATCGATCTTCTTCTATTCAAGGTGATGCTTTGGACAATATATACTGAATTGAACTAATAATCCAGGATGATTGTGAGATAGGCCTAGACGATCAAGTTATTTTTCCATCATCCAGACATCCATTCAGGGTGATGTTCTGGATTATATTCAATGACTTGTACTTATCGTACAAGATTATATACTTTTAGCCTGGCCGATATAAAAAAAACCTTATGATCATCCCAAATCGTCCAGGCTGATTGAACTAAATTTGTACTGATCACACAAGATGATATTTATATCATCCTAGATGATAATGTCAGTTTGTTAAAATTAAGAGCTATTCCAAAGTTCTTCTATATAAGACCTCTTATTCTACCCAAGAGAGTATCTTTTGCTACTGTTCTAACCTGAGAGAGCCAAGAGGAGAGGGAGAGCAAGGGAGAGAGAGAAAGAGGATCTTGTGAGGGGGAGCTTGTGAAGGGTTTTATAAAGGTTTATCAAGGCAAATATTTGTTATCATCTTCTCCGATCATCGTGCTTAGTTCCTTGGGGGTTCTAGAGAAGTCTACTTCAGTATCTGATCGAGGTTCTCTTCCTGCTTCAAGAGGAAGCAAAAGGAGTTGGGTTCTCTGCCTCACTAGGGTCGGTGGAAAGGAGATTTGTAATGGCTTCTCCACCTTATTATGGTGGAAAAAGGAGAGATACTGTGTTTAATGCAATACTCAGAGGAGAGGCTCCATGGAGTGGATGTAGGTCAAGTTGACTAAACCACTGTAAAGTTTTATGTTCTTTATTACTATTTCCGTATTTAGTTTACTCACTTTGATTTCTTTGTGGTGAACTTTGGTTTAAGGTTTTGCTTTTGTTTAAAGATTTTTTAAAATATCAATTCACCCCCCTCTTGGTTAGCCTTGGAACTAGTTCATTAGGGCTTAATATCCCTATCAAACTTTCAAGTGGTATCAGAGCGGGTTTCATAAAATTGAGGATTTAAAAACTTTTTGAATTTCGATCAATGGCTAACTTTGGTGATCATAATACTACGGAAGGATATTTTATTACCTGATCACCTTTGTTTGACAATATTCATTTTGATTTTTAGAAAACTCGCATGTCTATATTTTTACAATCGATTGACTATCGCATATGGATGCTTGTTAAGGATGGTTATACACCTCCTTATCGTGAAATTAATGGCATTAAAACTTAACTTCCTTTTAGTGGATGGACTTTTGATGAACACGATTTAGCACAACTTAATGCAAAATATTTGAACTATTTTTTCTGTGCTTTAACGTCTGAAGATTATATGTATGTTTCAACTTGTGCAATTGGTAAAAAAATTTGGAATAGATTGTGTATTACTATTGAAGGAACCAATGAAGTTAAATAATTTAGGTTGAATATTTTGTTGCATGACTACAAACGTTTTTGTATGAAACCTACTAAATTAATTTCTAACATGTATACTAGGTTTACTTAAATTATCACCTCATTGCATGCTTTAGGAAGAGAGCTAACTAACTATGAAAGAGTGAATAAAATTTTGAGATGTTTGCCTTCTTCCTTTGATGCTATAATTATTATAATTACTGAATCTAAAGATTTGAATACTTATTTTATTGATAACTTACTTGGATCACTCATTGCTTATGAGTAAGGGGTGAATCAAAGAAATCTTGATGCAGGTGAGAAAAAGAAGGAGAAAACTATGACGCTGAAGGCCAACAACATGAACACTGATTCTTTTGGGTCTGAAAGCGATGATGTTGCCTTCATTACTAGGCAATTCAAAATCTTTCTAAGGAACAATAATAAGTATCATCATAAATGGAAAAAAGATAAGGACAAAAAACTTTAAAAGTTCTTTTGATGTAGTACATTTTGAATGCAGTAAGCTTGGACATGTCAAAGCTGATTATCCTACACTTAAGGATCACTAAAACAAAAAGAAGGGTGAGGAGAAACCCAAATATAGGAAGGATAATAAGCAGTACTAAAAGGCGTTCTAGGAAGATTCTTCATCTAACTCCTCTGAGACTAAAGCAGAGGATGAGACAATAAACTTGTGCTTGATGGGTGGTCATCTTGGTCAGTCTGACTAAGAAGAGGTATGTAAACCAACCTATGATCAATTACTTAAAGTTTGTGAGAACATTCATGCATCATATAAGAAACTTAAGAAAACTCATGCTAGTTTGAAATTGGAATTTTCAAATTTATAAAAAGAGCATAAAATTTTAAGTAAAGATCACACTCAACTTGATAGTAATCACATGTCATTACTTGATGAGTTTGATGAATTAAATAAAAAGCAATCTGATTTAATAATTGAGTATGATTCACTAAAAGAAAATCTTAAAGCATTTGAAAATAACAAACCAACATTGCATGCATCACATAATGTTAAAAGGAAGCATCACCACCCAAGTAGATTAGTAAATCCTTTTCTTGGTGTTAGATGTTTTTCTTGTGGCATGCTAGTGCACATTTCACATACTTTCATTGTTCACCGTAATAAACATTGGGTGTGGAGACCCAAATTGCACGATTCACAGCATAATACACGTGCATTATATTCTTCTTTTCATAAGAAGTGACCCAAACTTGTTTGGGTTCCTAAATATGACATTTGATATTTTGTAGGCAAACTCTCCCAAAAGGCCTCATGAGAGCATGTGATACCTGGACAGCGGATGCTCATGACATATGACTGGAGATGCAAATTAATTTATTTTGCTGAAGATCGGGATAGGAGGTAAGGTTACTCTTGGAGACAACACCACCAGGAAAGTGATGGGCTCAGGTACAATCAGAAATTCCAAGAACTTTTTGATTGAAAATGTTTTGCTTATAGATGGACTGAAACACAACTTGCTCAGCATTAGTTAGCTTTGTGATAAGGGCTTCATCATAAAATTATTGAAAAACACTTGCATTATCAGCTTAAATAACAAGTCTATTTTACAGGGAAAGCGGATCAAAAATGTTTACATGCTTGACTTAAATAATATTAAATTTGCTGCTTCATTTTACTTAAAAACTATTGCTGATGATTCTTAGTCATGACACAGGAGATTATGTCATGCAGTATGAAAACCCTTAGGAGAGTAACTCAGAAATACCTAGTTAGAGGTGTCCCCAAGCTTAAATTCTCTAAAGCCCACCTTTGTGATGCCTTCCAACTAGGGAAGTAAGTCCAATCCTCCTTCCATTCTATTAAGGATATTAGCACCTTTAGACCTTTAGAAGTCCTTCACATGGATTTGTTTGGACCCATTAACACTACCAGCTCAGGGGGGAAAGTCTATTGTGTTGAATCTAGTGAATAGGTTGTTAAACCTAAGTTAATGTCCCAAAGCTACCAAGAGGGGGGTGAATTGGTATTTAAAAATTTTCCCTCTTTTAATAAATTTAATTGAAATTAAACTTTAATGAATTTTTATAAAAAAAATTTCAACCACAATTTTTAAAACACAAAATTAAATGAAGAAAATAAAAAGCTATAAAATAAAAAGACACATGATTTATAGTGGTTCGATCTAAACCAGACCTACATCCACTCCCCAGAGGCACCCTCTGAGTATTGCACTAATACCAATAGTGTCTATCCTTTTGCACCCACAGCAAAGGCGGAGAAGCCTTTATAAACATTCTTTTCACCACTACCCAGTGCGGCAAAGAACCATCATCTTTTTACACGCTTCAAGTGTCGGCAGAGAACCTTCCGCTGTTCACACTCTCCAAGTGTGGTAGAGATCCTTCCGTTGTTCACACTCTCCAAGTGTAGGCAAAGAACCTTTCGGCTGTTCATACCCCTCGAGTGTCGGCAAAGAACTGGATCTTCTTGAAAGACGTTCTCATGAGAAATCTAAAAGGATAAGAGAAAAGAGTGAAGAAATCACAAAGTACACAGAGATCCTTACCTTTGAGTAACCAAGTGAACCCTTCAAGCTCCAATAATAAGAAATCTCCTTCAAACACTCACTCTCACTCTATCCTTCAAATTCCCTTTAGTACTCAAGAAGACCAAGTGACAAAAAGATTTCATGACAGTCTTAAGTGGACCTTTTATAAAAAAGACACAAATAACCATCCAAAAAACTAAAATTTTCAATTTTTGACCATCCACGATCGCCCCGTACAATTGAATTTTGTACATACGAATAGTATAAAAAACTGTTGCATATGAACTCAATGTAAATTAGTATGAATTTCCTTTGTGCCTGACATCATCCCGTACGAATAGTGTTCGTCCGGTACGAACAGTTATTCCCAAAGTTCATTGGTACGAAAATGCAGGATGGACTACAAGTTTACAGATCATAGAAGATCATCCTGGGACGATTGGAAAATATTGTCTGGATGAATAGTTCATTTAGCAAATCCAGAGCCGATCATCCTGGGATGAATGATAAATATCATCTAGATGAATAGTTTATTTGACAAAAATAGAGCCAATCGTCTTGGGATGAATGATAAATATCGTCTGGATGAATAGTTCATTTGTAAAAAACAAAGCCCTTCATCCTGGGATGAATGATAAATATCATTGGGATGAATAGTTCATTTGGAAAAATAGAGCCGATCATCCTGGGATGAACGATAAATATCGTCTGGACGAACTGTACTTAGAAACATTTTTTGCCAATCTTGTTCATTCCATTACTCATTCGGGAAAAACAACTACCAAATCATCCTGTACGAATGGGTATCGTCTAGTACGATCAGTTAAAAAACATGTGAATTTTAAAACTCTCCCATGGTGTGTGTGTGCTAAGTTACTCAATTACAATCACACTTTCAGATTCAATAAAATGAAAAATATATACTCTAATTTATAAAACATTCTAAGCTTATCTAGATTTTGAAGTCTTCAACAATCTGGAGTATGATTTCCCTGAAATGTTAGTACAAATAAGAGCAAAAACAATTTTTCCAAAATGTGTTAGGAGAAAATAATAATCTAAACAATAATATTTGGAATCATAAAAAACATACAAGTTACAAGAATGTAAAACATGGAAATCTAAGTAGCAACTCTCTCAACATTAAGATCCTCCACAGTTCGACCAGATCCGCTCCGTTTATCAAAGGATCAACGGCCCAGATCTCGCATGGCTCGATTATGCATGACCCTCAAACCCTAAATCATTTTTTGGAGTTTTCTCTCGATCAAATGGAAGAAATTGAATAAAATTTTAAGCATATGATGTGCACATGAAGAGCATTAATGGGGAATGAAAATTGCATTTTAAAACACACTACATATAGAGTTATTTAGCCATATATGTTGTGACCTAGGGCTAGAGTTTTTAGGAAATCTCACTGTTAGAACTTCGGGATATTGATACAGTTTAGAGGGCTTAGAGGATTGTGGGAGAGGACCTTGAGAGCTCAGAGGAACCAAGCCTCTAGCCTTAGGGGGCTTAGGAAAGAAATAATGCCAGAGAGACCCTCATGAAACCCTAAAATCTCTATTTAAAGGCCAAGGTTTGATATTCATGCCTACGATTGAATCTCTATTGGATTAGGAGGGGAAATAAGTTTATTTTGTTGTTGTTTGATTAAAAGATCAATAGGGGAGGTATTAAATGCAATTAAATGGTTTAAGTTGACCTAAAAAGGTCAAATTGACCTATTGAGACTTGGGTTAACCAAGTCATATCTTTGCTTGGCCAACTTAATAAATTAGGTCAATGGAGGTAAAGGTTTAAGCCATGGATAGGGTTTGAAATTGAATAGAGCTTGAATTGACCCATTAGGACTCAATGGGTCAACCTAGGTTGACTTGGTCAACTAGCTTGACCCAAGACATGGGTCTGAGCTCAATGAACTTGGTCTGACCCATGGAACCCAAGGGAGATAAGAGATTGAGCCTAGAAGTCATAAAATTAATTTGAGATCAAATGGAAGGAGTTTGAGTTAATTTGGGTCAATCCAAGCTGAGTTGATCAATCAGGTTGGCCCAGGACATGGGTCTAGTCCCAATGGGTTGGGTATAACCCACTAAGTCCAAAGGAGGTTAGAATTGGGCTTGAGAAGCATTAAAATTTATTTGAAACCAAGTAAATGGGATTTGGGTCAACCCAAGTTGACTTGGTCAACCAGGTTGACCCAGGGTATGGGTCTGAGCTCAAGAGACTTGGTCTGACCCATGGAACCCAAAGAAGGTGGTCTTGGGGTCTGGCTTGGTCAATTTGACCAGGTCAACCCTTTGACCCATGTCTAGGTGAAAAAAAGGGTCAACAACTATTTCACTATAATGAGCCAAGTTTTCAAAAATAAAATGATTATGCATGACCTGTGTATCTCCTGTAAAAAGCCCTCACTTATGTATTAGATAACAAAAAAAATCTATATTCAATTAGTCAGCATATGAATGCCCACATGGTTAGAAATTATGGCCTAAAATCTAAGTTATAACTTCTATAATCTAAATCAAAATGGACTATATAATCTTCATATGCATTAAGACTAAATCTCAAGATTTTAAAAGCATTTATGTGGGTTTTGGTGGCAACCCTTTTTAGGAAGGGTTGTAAATCTAGATGTTGAGCTGACTTATGCCTCATTTAAGGTGTCAGTTTGTAAGTCCCTTGCCTCTATTTGACTTAGATTTGAGACACTACCCCTGAATAGTCCCAACCTTAGCTTTAAGATATGAGCTTGTTATTGACTCCAATCATTTCATATGCCCTCACATTCTAGACATTTTCTTCAATATGTGTTGTTGAAATATAAGCCCTAACATTTTAAATCAAATTGATCAACTTAAATAAAAAATTAATTTTTAAAATATAAAGCCCAATATATGATAGTTTGAATACCTCTGAGTTTCCTCAGAATCAATAACTCTTATATTTTTACCTTCAATTTCTATCCTAAAATTTGATTTAAAGTTAAACGCACTCCCTTAAAATTTCCAAAGACCAAATCTTTGAACAAAAATTTCCTAAACTTTAAAAATGTAAATATTAGCTGATAGTTTAATGACTCTAAATAAACCACTAGTTTAATAAAAATTAATCTCAAGTATTAAATAATTGAGATATAATTAACCATTGGAGCTTACTCCTATGGGGTATCTGTGCCTCATTATAAAATAAACTCTATTGAACCAAATATCGAGTAGAGTAAAATCTTTGTTAAAATTTAAAATTATGAGTTTTATTATTAACTCCATTGTGAAATAATATTTTTATCTTTCAGGATAATATATTATTTTCTACATCATGCATGATAAAAAATATCTTAATCCATTGAGAATGATAAAATTTCTCTAAAAAAAATCATATATAAATGAATGACTGGGATTAGAATTAAAAAGAATACTTCAAGGTCGCTTAGAAATGTATGTCATGCATGTCACTACACTCCACGTTGTTGATACCTTACTTATAGCTCTAAATAGAGCTACTTTTGATGGTTGCCTCTGACTTAGTCCTACCTCAAATATATCTTTTAGTATATTATAGGGGCACTTAGCCAACTATTGACCAGACTGGCCGTAGTAAAAATTATGACCTTTATATTGTTCACATCTGCCAGAATGTCTCCTATCAAAATATCCACACATCAAAATATTACTAATCGACATAGATCCACCTGCACTCACATAAAATGTAGAGCCTTCCTTCCTGGACTCTCTACCACCCCCCAATTTAGGCTTCTTTCCACTAACTTAACTCTTAGATAGCTCCACTCCAAATCTTTTCCTGCTCGTATCCCATCTCTGTTGAGTAGCCATTAAATCATTCTCCACTAATATAGCTCGCTCCAACAACTAAGAGAAATCCTATACATGGAATAGCACTAGCGAATACCTTAGACTATCCCTCAATCTTTTAAGAAAATGGCAACATTTCTCTTCCGGTGTATTAACTAACTGTGGAGTATACATGTTCAAGGATATAAACTTGATTTCAATTGAATTATAGATTTGCTTCTCTGAACCAGCCTCAAGAATTGTTCATTCATCTACTTCCTCATGCACGATGGTACAAAATAATCTCTAAAAGTCTCCATAAATTCATCCCAAGAGGTCTCAACATTCGCTTTACTTTAAAAATTTTATGTCTAATATCCTACCCACCAATGCTTAGCTTTTCCATTTATAAGGAATATCTCTAATGCCACATTCCTTCCATAAATACCCTACAAACTATCAAAGAATTTTCACCACCTCAATAACAAGTCTTCTGTAGCATAAGGATCTACAACTCCTTGAATATGGGGAGACTTTAATTTTAAGAAAATCTACCTCATCTTCCCTCACACCTAACATCTTATTTTGAGCTTCTGCCATCAATTACGCTACATGCTCAATAAACTATATCATTGAATATGGTAGTACCGCTTCTACTGTATTATGAACTATAATAACTTTGGAACTCTTCCATCTGTTTCTTTGGGGTCTTGAGAATCCATTTATAGTAACACTTGAAACAAATCAAAATTGAATGGTTAAATAGCAAGCATAATGATTTTCAACTAATCATACATAAATTATTATCAAACCACCGAACATCTCTTTCCCTTTAACTTACAAATAACTTCCTACAAATCTCATACTAATTAAATTTCTAATCATTGATCTGATACCACTTTGTAATACCCCAATATCTAAATGAGAAATTAAACTTGCTTTTCCTATTTATTTAAAAATCTCAACCCAGCTTCTCATTTTTCCAGAGCTATCTATACATCTAAAATAATATAAAATATACATCCAAAATATGAATATAAAATATTTCTTCCAAAAAATTTAAATGATAATAGTTCATAATATAATGATTACAATAAAAGATAAAATAGATTCTGAACTACAAAATCATATGAGCCTTACAAAATTAAATTCCTTACTCCTTATTAGACTCATCTACTCAGTGGGACCTAGGCATTTGCATGAAATATTTTAAACAATAGTATGAATATAAAGCTTAGTAGGCCAACCCTTTTTCCC
>NW_021319004.1:115722-127541 GCF_001605985.2 Dendrobium catenatum | reverse complement strand
GTGCTCAATAGGAGATAACTGTCTGATCGTCCCGTACGAACGGATATCGTCCAGTACGATCAGTATAAATTTTTTATGATCTCCATATGTGTGTGTATGTTTTTATTCACTCAATTGCAATCACTCCCTTTCAATTTAATTTCAAAGAAATGCAAACTTCAAATTTTACAAAGTATCTCATTCTGAATTTGATTTGAAGTCTTCAAAGTCTGGAGTTCGTTTTTCCTGAAATGTTAGTACACACAAGAGCAAATACAAATCTTCTAAAATTGTTAGGAGATAACTACACATTTGAACAATAATGTTTGTAATCATCAAAACTACATAAGATGCAAAAATGTAAAGCATTCAAATAGCAACTATCTTAACAGTTAAAGCTTCCTCCTTTCATCGAAGTTGTTGTGTAGTTCACAACATGGAATACCAACCATCAAACTCCTCCTAAAACCTTATATACTGAGGTAAAATCAAAACCTTGGTTATTTATCTAGGATTAAAAATAAATCTTAAAAAATACTTTTTTTTAAAAAAAATTTATAATTTTTCAAACACTGAAATTAGATGATTTCGATAATAGATGCAAAAGCAAATAAATTCGCAATAATAAACAAATAAGAGTTTTTAACCACACAATAAATCATATAAAAGTGTGAAAATTAAAATGCAAAAAAGTAAAAGATGAACGCACCATATTTTATAGTGGCTCGGTCAAATATGACCTATGTCCACTTCTCAGAGGCCTCCACTCCATGTATAATACTAAACCTTTTAGTGTTTCTCCTTTTGGTCCCACAGCTAGGTAGAGAATCCCTTACAAAATCTCTTTCACCAACCAGTTGCCTCAGAGTACCTTAAATCATTTTCACCCACCTTGTGAAGGCTGAGAACTCAAAATACTTTTTCTCCCTTCTAGAGATAGCAGAGAACCAAAAATCCTTTTAATACCTCCTAGAGTTGGCAGAGAATAATGATCTAATGCTAAATAATGTCTCCCTAGAGCCACCCAAGAATTAAAGTAGAGAATTGAAGAAGATTGGAAGGAACTTTGCTTGAAATAACCTTATGAAGCTCTCATAACTCCCCCTTATAATAACTCTCCCTCTCTTATCTCTCAAAGCTCTCCTCAACTCTCTCTAATCTCCCTCTCATGCAAACTCAATAGTAAAAGATTGCTTACAAGATAATATAGGAGTTTAAATAGAAAGCCTCAAAAGAAGCACTAAATTTTAATTTACCATCAAGGATTGTCCCATACTATCCTTAGATTGTCTTGTATGATTAGTACCAAATAGTACTTCTAAACAATACAAATTATATTTTTCTATACGATCAGTTCAAGAGATTATACTAATCGTCAAGTACAATCTTATGATCATCCTATAGGTTAGCTTAATAGCCTGTATTGATCATCTAGAACAACCAGCGATAATGGGTGACAATTAAATATATTCTCATGCATCTCTCGTGTCATATAGTATAATCATCTTATATGATGTGATTAAGAAATTAAACCATAATTAGTCTCCTAATTATAAGATAAATTTAGGCATGATTGTCACAAATGATCCAGTACAATGTATAACGTACTGTATGATCAGAGTGAAATTTGAATGTTAAAATACTACCTAAATTGTCATTGGTTATTGAAAATTGTGAATATACTTGATCATCCTATATGATTAGGATCTTTCAGTATGATTAGTTTAATCAATCTAAATTAATAAAGGTTTCCCTAATTAGGATTTTTTGGTTAATTGATCGTTCAGTACGATATAAACTGTATTGTACAATTAATTTAAAAAATAAATTTTTTTCTAACTCATCAACTCACTCTCTTGAGTGTGTGTGTGCAAGGTTGCTTAGCTTAGTATCCACCATATACATGACTTGACTCAAGAAAGGTAAAAGTACATTGAAGTTGAAATTACAAACAGACATAACCATAGTCTACTCAATCTTGAGCTGATTTATGTTACAAGTGAATGGTGGACTTGAAATGTTAGTGAGCAGGGAAACAAAAAAAATGCAATAAATAACAATAAGAGAATAATAATGTTTGTTATCATCAAAATCATAATACTCGGGCCCAGATTTGCATCAAATGTATAGGCTAAAATTTAACCTTAATAATTAGAAATTTAGTACACCCATTACATGTAGATTTAGGAAATCATATTATTGTGGTATGTTTATATTATTGGAAGGGTTAGATATTGTGATTTGAAAGCCTATTTGAATATTATAGACACATAGGAAAAATGATTAAGAATATTGTCTCGATAACATCAAAAAATTCTAAGAAATTTTACATGCATCTAATAGGGGTGAAACTCCAAACATATAAAACTAACAATGTGACATACCCTAAGAATAAATTTGATATTAATTTGAATTCATTTAACCCTTTAATTAAGCTAACCTAAATTTAGCCCCTACTAAGGGCTAATTTTTTGAAGAATTCTAATAAATCACCAAAAATTCCTAACAATATAAACCAAGCTTCAATCAACTCTAAAGCACACCTACAATTAATGAAAACATAAAGTTCACTTTAGTTTTAATTAAAATTTAATTAATATTCAATTAATACTTAATTAAATAATAAATAAATAAAATCATAAAAATTAAATATTGATAAAATTAATTACAAATTTATATGGATTGGCCTATTGGTTAGTTCTAAAAAAATAAACTTAATATCATGACCTTTTTAATTAATTAGGTTAGTTAATTAAACACCCCAACTTCTTCTATAAATGAAGGGCTTTAAATAATTGACTAAAATACTTAAAATTAAAGAAAACAAAATTAATAAATACAACTTAAATGAATAAAATAAAATAAATTTACTAATAGAAAACTCAAATATAAATTAAATTCTACATGAAAAAAATAATAAAGCATTAACAGTTAATTTAATAATGTTTCAAGAGAAGTGCTTTGGAGAGTTCTAGAAAAGAAAGGGGTTAATAATGCTTATATCAAGTCATTAAAAATATGTATACAGCAACTTTAACTTGTATTAAAACACAAGGTGGTTTGGCCAAGTATTTTTCTATTTCAATTGGATTACATCAAGGATCAACTTTAAGCCCATCTCTTTTGCTTTAGTCACAGATGTTCTTACTAAACTTTTGTAAGTTGATGTACCTTGGTGTATATTTTTTGTTGGTAATATTCTTCTTATTGATAAGACTAGAGAGGGAGTTGAAGATAAACTTGAATTATCGAGGTCAACTTTATAGTTTAAAGGTTTTCATTTAAGCAAATCTAAAATTGAATGCATGAAAAGTAATTTTAGTAGTAATAGATATAGTTGGGGATTGTGACTTTGGGTGATCAAGATAATAATAAGATTACACGTTTTATATATCTTGGGCCTATTGTTCAAAGTGATGGTGAAATAGATGGCGATACTATTAGTAGAATTCAAGTTTGATGGTTGAAGTGGAGGAATGCATTGGGCTTATTTTGTAATAGAAAAGTACCCCACAAGCTTAAGAAAAAATTCTATAAGATGGTGTTGAGACTTGTAATGCTTTATGGCACAAAATGTCTGACATTAAAATAAATGCATAAAATTAAGTTAAGCATTACAAAGATGAGGATGTTTAGGTGGATGAGTGGCTTCACTATTAGAAATAGAATGTGAAATGAGTATATAAGTGAAAAGTTTGGAGTAGCTCTAGTGGCATATAAGATTAGAGAGAGCCATCTTAGATGGTTTTGTCACATAAAATAATATTGACCTTTTGATGACCCAGTTAGGCTAGAAGATGTATTAGATTTTGCTTATGTTAAGAAAGGTAGAGGTAGACCTAAAAGGACTTGGATGAAAAATATTAGAAATGACCTTTTTTATTAGATTTAAATGTAAATTTAACTCTTAATAGGACAATGGAAAAAATGATACATGTTAGCTAATCCCATATAGTGGAATAAAAGCTTGATGTTGTTATTGTTTATTGGTATTATGATATTTTATTAATATAGAATATATTATGTTAAAATTTTAAATGACAAATTTAGAATTTCTAAATATTATTTTCTAATTGAAAATAAATAATTATTTTAGTTGTACCAAATGTTAAAATAAAGCGATTTGTAAAAAATTGATATATTTAAAATATAAATTAATTAATTATAATATATTAATTTAATTGAGGATATATATATATATATATTGTTGCTTCCTTTAAATTCATTGCATTAAATTAATTGATATTTATTTAATCATTCTTATTATAAATTTTTTGAGTGTTTTTATCCTTTTCTATTTCAGTAAATGATCATATTAAAATTAGTGAAAGTTACCATGATATTAATCATCATATGCAGAATGTTATTCAATTATATATATACATATGAAATGACTAAGTGGAAATGATTATACGTGCATGTTGATTGATGATGTACACCCCTTTGTGGTATTTGTTGGAGATGTAATATATCCGTGCACATGAAATGTAAAATGCTTTGAAAAGAAGTTTCAAATGTAAGTATCTTAAGTGGTACTACTTAGACGAGATCTCTTATGATGATTGCATTAGTTATAAAAAATTATAAGATGTGAGATGTGTGAATATGAATACCATTTATTTTCATTCTCAAAATAAATTTTAAATAGAGTTAAATTAATTCATTGTTTTAAACAAACATGCATATTGTTCAAACTATTAGGATATTATTGTAATTTAGAATTATGAAGTGCTCATTGAATAATGTCATAAGTCAACATATCCTTTGCAAACATATACATGCATAAGATGAAGAGTTTAAATGAGTGGAAGAGGATAAAATATATACTGTAAGTGTGATGTGCTGAGAGAATAATCTTTATTTGAAACAGTTTAGTATTTTACTTTAAAATACATATGATTGTTTGTTCACATTTATTATATCATTTCTCTTACACTTACACATTTATGTGTATTTGTGTAGTAATCTCCAAATCATCCCACAATAGTCTCGGGATGTCTTGGACTATCAGCATGGATGATTAAAGGGAAATCATAATTTTCATCCTAAGATGATGGGTATCGTCCAATGAAAATATAATAGATCATCCAGGATGATCATAGTGGATCATCCTATACGATCTGATTGAAAATTTTAACTGTAATTACTCTCCTAATCATAAAATAAATTTATGCATGATTAGACAAAAATTACATCATCTTGGATGATGTATATCATCCGAGATGATTAGACAAAAATTACAATTTGAAAAACATGCCTAAAATATAATTGGAGGTTGAGTTTTATACATACAACTGATCATCCTGGATGATCTGGATCGTCCAGTATGATTAGTTAATTATCTCATCTTAACAGGATGCCCTAATTAGGGTTTCTATTTTTAGCTGATTGTCCAAGATGATTTAAAATCATCTTGCACAATATGATCAAAAACATAAAAAATCTAACTCACCAAATTTATCCCATTGAGTGTGTGTGTGTGCAATGTTACTTAACTTCAGGATCCATCATAGTATATTTGACTCAAGAAAAGATAAAATATGCATTCAAATAGAAATTACAAACTAACTCAATCCTGGTCTACTTGATCTTAAGCTAATTGACATTCCAATTAAACTTATGGACTTGAAAGGTTAGTAAGCAGGGTAAATAAAATAGATATGCAAGAATCGTAGTAGTCAAGAAATAATAATATTTGTTATCATCCAAGTCATAGTATTTGGGTCTAGATTTCCAACAAAATGAAACCTCTGAATACCTTAAGATCAATTTATTACATTCTTTAAACAAGATTAATTCCTTCATAACCTTGGTTGTTTTGATATGTTCAACCCACCAAGAATAATCAAACTCATGTATATGTATAACCCTTCGCTCAAACACCCAAGCTATTACATCAAACCTATCTCAATAACATGTAAGGGTTTCCCAAGACCTATCCCAATCAACTTGACCTATTGACTACACAAAAAAAAAATCTTAAACCTTTTCAAATGGTCAATTGGCGTCAAATTATTCATTTCCCACCATACCGACCAATCCAAACCTTTCTAAATTAATTCAAAATCATTTTAAGAACTTTCAGCCCATCACAATCATTGATTTGGCCTAAATCACCTAGGTGGTACCTTCCCATGTGAAGAATACCAAGGTCATTTTCACCTTGAGCAACCATTACTACTCCTCCTTAGCCACCTGGGACAGGTGTTGAGCATCGAGGGAATCAATCTGATCTATCACAGCCCTTGGATAAAGCTCCCTTGGATGGAATAGGGTAAAGCATGCAAAACGCTCTTGCCAACATTACTCTCTCTAGTCTACCTCCAACTAGGTTTTCATTTCATTTTATTCTACCAGAGTGTTCCCTATATTTCCCAATTATTTTCTTGAAGTTTGGAGTATGTTGCTAGTGAGGAGAAGAAGTGATAAAGACCTATTCTATTTAAGATTTTTCAAATCCTTGTCCATATATTGTTAAAGCTTCCTCCTTTCATCGAAGTTTTTCTGTAGTTCACAATATGGAATACCAACCATCAAACTCCTCCTAAAACCTTCTATACTGAGGTAAAATCAAAACCTTGGTTATTTATCTAGGATTCAAAATAATTCTTAAACTATTATATTAAATACATTGAAAACTATCCCCACTCTTTCTTCCATCCTACGCTAGCCTATTAAAATCCTTAATCTATTTGATTCATTAAATGTCAAGTTTAAAGCCTTTCTTAAGACTAGTGTTTTTATTTTATGTATATGTATGAAAGAGAAGCAATCAGGGTTATTCAATCTCTTCCCAACCCATTTTAAATAAAAATATATATTTTTATATCAAAACTTTCAAAAATTCTAATAAATTGTATGTTTAATCAAATTATATATGTGATACCTCTATGGATTCATGATGAAGAGCATTATCAATTCAATTTGATGAATATTTTGAGTTTAATTTCACTTATTTAATTTTATATTTTACTTTTATTAATCTCAAATCATTCATCAAAATGGGTTCAATTTTGGCACGGAGCTATTATAGGCTATTATATATACCTTGTAATTTTCTGTCCTAAATGAGCAACCCGTTGAGCTTAGTTGAATTTCTAAATGTTAAAAGTTCATGTAGTTTGTTAAACCTCTAAGAACTAGACTGAGGCTAACAAAGAGGAGGGGTGGGGGGGTGAATTTGTAATTTAAAAAATTCTTTAAAAAAAATATTTTTATACTTTCTCAAAGACTAAAATTAGACGATTTCAACAATAGATGCAAAAGAAAATAAATTCACAATAGGAAAACAAATAAGAGTTTTCATCCAAATAATAAATCATAGAAAAGTGTGAAAATTAAAATATAAAAAAGTAAAAGACAAGCACACTATATTTTATAGTGGCTCAGTCAAATCTGACCTATGTCCACTCCTTAGAGGCCTCCACACCATGTATTACACTAAACCTTTTAGTGTTTCTCCTTTAGCCCCCATAGCTAGGTAGAGAAGCCCTTACAAAATCTCTTCCACCAACAAGTTTCTGCATAGTACCTTAAATCTTTTTCACCCACCTTGTGAAGGCAGAGAACCCAAAATACTTTTTCTCTCTCCTAGAGATGACAGAGAACCAAGAATCCTTTTAATCCCACTTAGATTTGGCAGATAACCACAATCTAATTCTAAAGAATGTCTCCTGAGAGCCACCCAAGAATCAAAACAGAGACTTGAAGAAGATTGGAAGGAACTTTGCTTGAAATAACCTTATGAAGCTCTCATAACTCCCCCTTATAAGAACTCTCCCTCTCTTATCTCCCAAAGCTCTCTTCAACTCTCTCTAAGCTCCCTCTCATGCAAACTCAATAATAAAAGATTGCTTACAAGACAATATAGGACTTTAAATAGATAGCCCCAAAAAAAGCACTAAATTTTAATTTACCATCAAGGATTGTCCCATACCATCCTTAGGCCATCTTGTATGATTAGTACAAAATAGTACATCTAAATAGTACAAATTATATTTTTCTATATGATCAACTCAAGAGATTATACTAATCGTCCAGTACAATCCTATGATCGTCCTATAGATTAGTTCAATAGCCTGTATTGATCATCCAGTACAACCAGCAATGATGGGATACAATTAAATATATTCCCATGCATATCTCGAGTCATGTAGTATGATCATCTTATATGTTGTGATTAAGAAGTTAAATCATAATTAGTCTCCTAATTATAGGATAAATTTAGGCATGATTGTCACAAATCATCCAATACGATGTATATCATACTGTATGATCAGAGTGAAATTTAAATATTAAAATATTACCTAAATTGTCATTGGTTATTGAATATTGTGAATATACTTGAAGATCTTATATGATTAGAATCATTCAGTATGATTAGATAAACCAATCTTAATTAATAAAGGGTGCCCTAATTAGGAAATTATTTTTAACTGATTGTTTAGTAATATAAATCGTACTGTACGATTAATTTAAAAATAAAAATTTTTCTAACTCACCAACACACTCTCTTGAGTGTGTGTGTGCAAGGTTACTTAGCTTAGTATCCACCATATACATGATTTGACTCAAGAAAGGTAAAAGTACATTGATTTGAAATTACAAACAGATATAACCATAGTCTACTCAATCTTGAGCTGATTTACGTTACAAGTGAACGATGGACCTGAAATATCAGTGAGCAAGGAAACAAAAAATATGTAATTATTAATAATAAGATAATAAAAATGTTTGTCATCATTAAAATCATAATACTCGGGCCCAGCTTTGCAGCATATACATTTGCAGCAAATGTATAGGCTAAAATTTAACCTTAATAATTAGAAATTTAGCACACCCATTACATGTAGATTTAGGACATTATATTATTATGGTTTGTTTATATTGTTGGAAGGGTTAGATATAGTGATTTACAAGCCTATTTGAACATTAGAGACACCAAGGAAAATTGATTAAGAATATTGTCTCGCTAATGTCAAAAAATTTCAAGAAATTTTACATGCATCTAATAGGGGTGAAACTCTAGCCATGTAAAAATAACAACGTGACATACCCTAGGAATAAGTTTTATATTAATTTGAATTCATTTAACCCTTTAATTAAGCTAACTTAAATTTAGCCCCTATCTAAGGGTTGATTTTTCGAAGAATTCTAATAAATCACCCAAAAATCCTAACAATATAAACCAAGCTTCAATCAAGTCTAAATCACACCTACAATTAATGAAAACTTAAAACTCACTTTAGTTTTAATTAAAATTTAAATAATATTCAATTAATGGTTAATTAAATAATAAATAAATAAAATCATAAAAAGTAAATATAGATAAAATTAATTTCAAATTTATATGGATTAGCCTATTGGTTAGTTCTAACCATTAACCTTAATCTCATGACCTTTTTAATTAATTTGGTTAGTTAATTAAACACCCCAACTTCTTATGTAAATAAAGGCCATTAAATAATTAACTAAAATACTTAAAATTAAAGAAAAAAAAAAGAAAAATTTAATAAATACAACTTAAATGAATAAAATAAAATAAATTTAGCAGTAGACAACTCAAATTTAAATTAAATTCTACATGAAAAAAAATAATAAAGCATTAACAATTAATTTAATAATGTTTCAAGAGAAGTGCTTTGGAGAGTTCTAGAAAAGAAAGGGGTTAATAATGCTTATATCAAGTCATTAAGGATATGTATGCAGCAACTATTACTTGTGTTTAAACACAAGGTGGTTTGGCCAAGTATTTTCCTAATTCAAATGGATTACATCAAGGATCAACTTTAAGCCCATATCTTTTGCATTAGTCATGGATGTTCTTACTAAACTTTTGTAAGTTGATGTACCTTGGTGAATGCTTTTTGCTGGTGATATTTTATTCTTATTGATAAGACTAGAGAGGGAGTTGAAGGTAAATTTGAATTATGGAGGTCAACTATAGAATTTAAAGCTTTTCATTTAAGCAAATCTAAAATTGAATGCATGAAATGTAATTTTAGTAGTAATAGATATAGTTGGGGATTGTGACTTTGGGTGATTAAGATAATAATAAGATTACACATTATATATATCTTGGGTCTATTCACTACAGGAAAATAGCTTATTTCCGGCAGAAAAAAAATTCGTCGCAAATTTATGCGGCTTTTCCGGCGGATTACCGACGAAACATTTCCGGCGTATTTTCCGACGTCTTTCCAGTGGATTTTTTGATTCAATTTCCTGCGAATTTATTTCAGAAGGCAAAATAGTTAATTTCCGGCGGATATAAATTCGACAGAATTTCCAGCGGCATTTCCGACGAATTTCCGACAAAATTAAATAAATTTAAAAATTACTACTAAAAATATTTATAAATATTTAATTTGTTAAATTAAGTTAAATAATTTACTAATAGTAAATGGAAAATTAAATATCAAGTTAGAGAAATTACGAGCAATTCATCATTTAAAATATTTATGATAAGAAAGTCTTTTATATAGGTGTTAAATCTATAGATGTCGGAGTAAGAAGCAAGAGTGAAACATCAAAACATCTAAAATTCAATGCGAGTACTCACATTTCCATTCTTATAGTAATAATGTTGCTTCCTTTAAATTCATTGCATTAAATTAATTGATATTTATTTAATCATTCTTATTATAAATTTTTTGAGTATTTTTATCCTTTTCTATTTCAGTAAATGATCATATTAAAATTAGTGAAAGTTACCATGATATTAATCATCATATGCAGAATGTTATCCAATTGTATATATGCATATGAAATGACTAAGTGGAAATGATTATATGCGCACGTGAAATGTAAAACGTTTTGAAAAGAAGATTGAAATGTAAGTATCTTAAGTAGTACTACTTAGACGATATCTCTTATGATGATTGTATTAGTTATAAAAAATGATAAGATGTGAGATGTGTGAATATGAATACCATTTATTTTCATTCTCAAAATAAATTTTAAATAGAGTTAAATTAATTCATAGTTTTAAACAAACTTGCATATTGTTCAAACTATTAGGATATTATTGTAATTTAGAATTATGAAGTGCTCATTGAATAATGTCATAAGTCAACATATTCTTTGCAAACATATACATGCATAAGATGAAGAGTTTAAATGAGTGGAAGAGGAGCAAATATATATTGTAAGTGTGATGTGCTGAGAGAGTAGTCTTTATTTGAAACAGTTTAGTATTTTACTTTAAAATACATATGAGGTTTTAGTGGCACTTTCAATATATTAGAAATAGTTTTTTGTTAGAAATTTTAGCGAGCAAAATAGCTATTTAACCCTCCGCTCTAACCTTAATAAATCGAGCCCCTAGGCTGGGGCATGACATTCGAAGCCATGACTTGAACCTATACATAGAGTTTAGAGGTGGAGCTCAAATATGTAATACATGAAATTCAAACCCATTTAAGTTAGAACAAAGCTCTACTACCTGTAATTCTTTCTCTCTCCGTTAATTAATGCTCTCAAATTTAGGAGGATCCAGAAACAATTTTAGTTCCAACAATATTTTTTACTGTCTTTCTTAGGAATGATCGATGTATCTGATTAATTATCATATAATCTTTAATATATTTGGGTGCGCTATCTTAAAGATTGAAATTTAAAATATTGCGTTCAAATGTGTTTGTTTGTTCACATTTATTATATCATTTCTCTTACACTTACACATTTATGTGTATTTGATTTGGTTGTTTAATAATAATATTATTTTGCTCCTACTTAGTATTTTCTCTGTGATATTATTTAACATTTGTTAGTTCTTTATTATGAGGTTTGAATTAGTTGAATTTTTTAAAATAATTTGATGCATACCTAATTCATACGAA
>NW_021319004.1:104967-108504 GCF_001605985.2 Dendrobium catenatum | reverse complement strand
TCCGCCCGTAGCACCTCTACCCAGCTGGATAGAGGCAACTGACGCCTTTAGCTCCTTGTACTTTTGTTCCCTCGACCCGTACCATTCCTCGTTGTTCATGCAAATATAGAGAAGAAAACAAGGAAAAAAGCAGGGATTAGAAGCACTTTTAATAAATAATAATAAAATATTTGAAATTTACTAAAAATAAAAGGCGTACCTTTCTTCGGGCTTGATCACCGGTTCTGCAGACTTTGCTCTTGAACTTTCCACCTTTGAACTCATATTGTATACTTTTCTAATTTTTATCCCGAGGCACAAGAAAAGGAAAGAAGAAGAAAAGTAGAAAGAAAAAAAAAAAAAAAAGATCTTTTATTTTTCAACATACACACTTCTAAAATTCACATTCCGCATTTTCCACTACAAAAATACCTTTTTTACATATACATTCTATTTTCACAATCCATACCTTTCTCACTTTTCTAACACACATTTTGCTTTCCTACATTTTTTCATTTCTCAACTCTTAAAACATATACGAACCTCACAATTTTCTCTTATACACGACCTTTCTTCTTCACTTTATATTCTATGATACACTTGATGCATTTTTCAAAACTTCTTAAAAGATATACATTTTACTTTTCTTTTCCAAAATACACAATTTTTATTCTCCCAAACTTTCATAAATTCACCTTTCAAAATCACATACTTTTCATTTCTTAAACTATATACATTTTTTTTTTTTTACCTCTTTTCTTATACATAAAACATTTTTACCCTTCATCTTTCATAAGCATCATTCTTCAAAACTTACACTTTTCACTTTTCACAAAAATACAATTTTTACCTTACTTCCCAAAACAAATACCTTTCTTTTCTTTTAATATTTACAAAATGCCTTAAGCAAATTATCATCTCTTTATATAAATGTTTAAGACTTAAATCATTATTTCTCTTTCCCAAAATAAGCAAAAGTTCTATCTTTACTCTTTCCAAAGGCTTATAAAAAAAAATCTAATGTAAAGCATACAAACTTGAATCTACCAAACATACACCAAATTTATCAAAATTTTAACTTTTTCATATAGTTTTCTCATTTTTCTTTACTATTAAAAAAGAAATTTGAAGGTTAAATATTACTTCAAGAATAACAACATCTAAGTTAAGAAAAGATGATTCATATGTTCTTATAAACCTAACAAAAATTTGATCCATAAAAAAAAAATTTATTTATTTCAAAAGAAAGAATATATAGACCCAACATGTTACAATCTTGATCAGAAACGATTAAACACTTTCAATCTGATTTATTTTAAAAGAAGTAAAAGTATGAAATATAGCTAATGATACGTTGCTAGAAATGAATTTTATAATCGTTCATAATTCTAACTATTAGTTGATCATAAAATTTTGGCATGAAAGGAAAGAACTACAACCAAATAAAGAAGAGGAAGATAGAAAATACCCAAGTTTAGGAAGGCTATATGTCGGCTAAGGCAGAGGGAATGAGAGTTTCAACTAGAGATGCTATCCACACGAGCAAAGGGAAGCGACCACGAGGTTCTCGACTATGACTCGCGACGGCGAGATTCTCGGCTAAGACTCGTCGAGAGGAGGAGGTAGACGCTTCGGCCTGAGTTCGTCGTGAGAGAGTATGCGAGTTGGGGAGAAGTTCGGCCCTGCGTTTTGCCAACCAAGTGTAAGAAGGCGGGCAGGGACTTCGGTTTGTTCTGTCCGTGCGAAAAATGGAGAGGTCCTCGAGCAGAAGCAGTTTGTAAATTAGAGAGTAGCAAAGGGGCTGAGCAGTTCGCCAATCAGGAGATGAGGCTGGGTGTTAGCGAACTGCAGAGGTGGGGCGATGGACTGAGAGGCTTGTGCGAATCAGTGGGAGAGAACAGGAATTGAGGGAGCTTTTTTTTTTTTAACTGCTGGAGGCGGGCTTCTCATGCGAACTGGAGAGGAGGCAATGGGGCCTTGGCGAAATGGGAGAGGAAGACTTCGCAAACTAGAAGGAGGCGATCGTTCCTGGGATTTGGGATTTCATTTCTCTGTATGCGTATCAAAAATTAAGAGAGGAAATTTGTTCTGGGTTGATTTTTTGGGGTAGAAAGGAGTGGGAGAGAGCAGTTGTGTACGATCGATAGGGAGAGAGATGCGGTTCTACTCTGTGAACTGCCGAGAGAGAGGGAGACGAGGTTTTCAGTTCTGCCAATTATATATAATAGAGGATGGTGAATTTTTGTTCGGTTTCCCTGGGCTCAGCTTCACGAGAGGGACAGAGAGGGAAGGTTTCCGCCTGAACTTCTTGCTTGAGAAAAAGGAGAGCGAATGGGGACTGGCCTTTATGCAGGCTGTGGCTGGAGTTTCGTTTTTTTTTTTTTTCTTGGAGATTTTGGAACTGCTCAGGGAGTTTGGGTTCTGCAAACTGGGAGAGCGAACGGGCTGATCGGTTTTGTGTGAACTGAAGGAGATGGGGTCGGTTCAATGAGCTTTAATCCTATTATTCTCTCTCCCAAAATCAAAAGTTTAGATTAGAATTTAATTTTGAGAAAGATCTAACGGGTTGAGATTGAAATAAATTTTTTAGGAGGATTTTGAATATCTAAATCAAATTTAATAGAATTAATTTTGATTTCAATTGATTGAGTTGATTTGAAACCAATAATGTATCAATTTGATCGAAAATGGATTAAGCCACATTAAATTGAATCTATCGACATTGACGAATCATGAATTGAGTTTGATTTGAGTTCATTTGGAGTTGAATAAAATAAAAAAAAAATGGATTGAATTGATTCTGATTCGAATTAAGTTATAGGTTTGAGTCGATACTACGTCATTAAGTGTCAACCTAAAGGAAATCCTGTGAGCGCGACATCTACACTAGGTTACAAAAACCTAGGTGCTAGAGTTGGATTTGAGGAAATTGACCTCAAATAATGAGGTCAACAAGCATGTTCTTAGAACTTCAATCATTCCAAAAGTTGGTGATAGAGTCAATATAACCCCCCTTCTTTCCATGGTGACCTTCTTAATCATGAGCAATAAACCTATACATGAAGCCCAACTTATTCTTGACTATCTTTATGGGCTTTCTGAAATTGGCCATGCAGAACAGAAAAGAAAGAGAAATATTGCCTTAGGACACTTAGTTAACTATGTTCTAGAGAAGAAATACAACTTGTTTCATCCTGATCAAGAATATAAAGAACTGCTCTACTACAATGGCGGATCATTTAGAGCGATCTTCAAGGAAGAATCAGGTAAAGGACATGTCATAAGTGATACAAAGGAAGAGCTAAAAGGTGCAACTGCTCCCGCTAATGAACCAAATTATCAGGATTTGGTACAAAGATTTGATCAACTAGAGACTCATTTTGATCAACATATTGATCAAATTAAGACTCATCTACAGCAGCAGGCTGCACAATATCAACATGACATGGGTTTTATTAGGGAGCAAATGAATGACATCAGTATCAATGTACTTATGATGAGTATATACTTTAACCTCTTTAGTGGTGCTCCTCCTCCTCCTCCTCCAGATCAAGGACC
>NW_021319004.1:59466-98813 GCF_001605985.2 Dendrobium catenatum | reverse complement strand
AAATGTAAAACATGCAAATAGCAACTATCTTAACAGAAAGGAGTCAGATTCTTTGCCTGCTTCAAGAGGAAGCGAAAGGAGTTGGATTCTCTGCCTCACTAGGTCAGTAGAAAGGAGTTTTATACAAGCTTCTCTGCCTTGCTGTGGGAGCAAAAGGAGAGTCACTGAATTTAGTTAAAATACCCGGAGGAGAGGCTCCATGGAGTTGACTGAACCACTATAAAATATGGTGTGTTTTTCTTATTGCAATTCTGTAATTAATATATGCACTTTATTTCCTGGTGAATGATTGTTTGGTTTGTGGTTTTAAAATATTTCAAAAAGTTTGTGATTTTTATTTAAGGATTTTTAAAACACCAATTCACCCCCCCCCTCCTCTTGGTTAGCCTCAAGCTAGTTTATAAGGGCATAGCATCCCTAACAAACTTTCAATATTGGTTTGAATGAACCATATTGAGGTTTAAGGGAAAGATTGATTTTCCCTTAAGGATTTTGGGGTTTAGCTAGCCCATGGTCAACCCTAGTCAATCAGGCTCCACCAAAAGTTCAATTTTGTGTTTAATATGTCATTAAAGGGTCATGTACATATTTAAATGTTTTGGGGAAGGTTCTAAAGTCAAATTCCATAAGGTGCAAAGTCTAGTGAATGGATTGTGAAGATTTAAATGTTTTGTAGCTTTTGGAAATCAATTCAATTTTGGAGGTTGGTGGGCTTAGATTATTCTCAAATTTAGAGGGTTGACCCTAGATATATGCCTAATTAATATGCAACTAACAAATCATTAATTGGTGATCAATTGGTTTGGTTTTAAGGTCATTGAGAAACTGCCCAAAAAGGGTTATGGGACAAGGGACTTTGGCCTCGACTTTGGGTTCAGAATATTGGATATTTTTTTTTTAATAATTTTGGGTTTGGTTTTGATTGATTAACTTTATCTACTAGTATCTTATCTTCTTATGCATTTCTTAGTCAAGACAAAATCCAAATCTAATTTTTTTGGTAGGATAAAAATTATATCTTAATTAGGTAGTAGTAGAACATTTGCACTGTAGCATAATACTTTTGCATTCTTTTATTTCACTTTTATTACTTGATTGATGTGTGCACATGTGTTATTTAGTGGGCATTTAGATTATAGATAACCTAAGCACATTTCACACATATATGTTTGTGCACCATTACGTCATCTAGCCCACCATGATCAGCTATCGAGTTAGAGAATTCTTCAGGGATATTCTAACTAGGAGCATCCCTCTAAATTTGCCCAACTATATCTTGAATCATCTTTGTGATTCTTTCTTCCATCTCCATCAAATAATGCTAAGTTGTAAAGTTTTGGTTATCCATATTTACTAATAACTCTTGGTTTTGTTGCTTTTTTGCATAATGCTTATCTTCTGATTATCGACATCAATCAATGCTCATCATAACTTAGTGGATGTTGGATCCAAAATTATTTGTAGGTGACATCTAACATTCCTAACAAGTTTAACTAGATAGAGCAAGATAATAGGATGAGGGAAACAATGAGTATAGAGAGTACAAGTTATAATAACCCGTATTTTGACATTGCTAATTTTTTTCTAGAGTCATTATAACGCAAAATCTATACCATCTTCATTATAGTATTTTGATTGTAGTATTTTACTTGCAGATTTTTTATCATAATTTTTGGGCACTAGTAAAATCTTTAAAAATTTTGTACCTATCGATACAAGTGAGAATTTTTGGACCTTCAAGTGTCTATTTTGCAAACCGATTTCATCAATATTTTTTAAATATCATGATTTATTTATGGATATTTTTTTATAATTTTTAGAGTTCTATAATGATTTATTTGAATTTTATACTAAAGAATTGATATAATTAATTATTAAATAAATATTATATTATTATAAATATCCTAAACCACTAAGATATTTTATAAAAAAGCTTTTTAGTTTTCTTTCCCTCAAGAATTCGGCAAACAGAGAAATGAAAAAAAGAACTGTGAGAGAAAGAGAAGAGAGAGAAAGAAGAACTTAAGATTTGGAGGCTGCGGTGAGATTTTTGTATGTCGGGCAAGCTGAGAAATTTGCTCGTCTCGCTGTAAGGAATCCATATCCTATTTTTTATTTCAATGATTTTGTATTTTTAGTATTTTTCGCTCAAATTTATATTTTTATTATTCAAAAAACATGAATAACTTTGTATTTACAAAACTTTCACCGCATAACTTTTTATATGCTATAGATATCGTGATTATGAGCATTTTGAGTATTTATTTGAGATTTTTTACTTGGTGATTTTGAAATATAGCAATTTTTATCCACCTCAAAATTTATTTTGACGTCTAAAAATAGTGGTATAGTACAATAAAAATCATTAAACATCATTTCATACAATTACTATTATTTTGGTAATTTTTTAAAAATGTGTATTTTTATATAACAAGATTCTTTGTTGTCTACCATTTTGACATTTTAGCATCTTATTAATTAAGCTTAATTATCCATTATTTACTACGATGCATTGAAATGGATGTGGATATGTGCTTGAGTAATAGCTAGTTGCTATCACTGTTATAATATTATTATAATAATATGTGTGTGTGAAACAAATAAGTAAAGACTAGTTGACCCATTGATTGGAGACTGATTGACCTGTACATGATGGTGGGCCGATGTGCTTTCCTTTAAATATTTTGATTTGATGTTATCCTGGACTAATTCACGTGATACATTGATTGAGAGTTGTAAGGAGATTATTACTGTGTCGACGGGCAAAAAGTGATGACTCTATTTACTGAGCCTACGATTTACTAACACTTATATTAACATTAAAAAATACTGTGATAGCTAGGACTTCTTACTTGTTTAGTTTGACTACTAAAATACATATTCTTAAGGCATTGTTCTTATTATTGTACAGATTTATTGTTATTATACGAATTTAATGTTATTGCATTATTATATTGCTTATGTCACTAGATTGTTACTATTATTGATATAGATACTAATAATATTTGATACTACTGATTCATTGTACTGATATTATGTAATATGTTGAACATATGATATAGAATCCTAGGATAGCATGTGTACATTCATATATGATTTCATTATATTGATTTGATTTCGGCAATCTTTACCGATATTTTGATTTGATATTTTATATGATTTATATACTGATTGGTATTACTGCAATGATTATTTTATAGATTTAACACTTACTGATTTACAACTTTAATAGATTTTGCACTGTAGTGCTTTATTGCTTATAGATTATACTGTTACTGTATTTGAGTTTTATTATTTTTGTACTGATTCAGTGATTATATGAATGTAACTATCATGATTTGACTGTTGATATGCATATTTCTCCTTTACCGTGCTTTGAATTCAGTTATAAGTTTTGGTGACCTGTTGGACTTTATAAGCTCATTATGCATGGTTAAATGATTTCAGGTCAGGGCAGAGGAGCAAGAGTGTGAGGCTGGTCAAGATTCTTCATGTTCTATTTTTTTTTGTTATAGTCATAGTAATATATATTATTTTTGGGAATGAATACATATATCTATATTGATGTTTTGAATTATAGAATCTATTTTATTGTTTATTATTTTTTGATGACATTCGATAGCTCTGGTTATTGTTTGCAAAAAGATAAGAATAATTTTTTCAATTTAGATTCCAGGACATCACACATGTGATGTAAGTGATGTATGTTAACTATAAAAAAGGCACGAAGTCCAAAATATGCCTCTTAACTCTTTATTTATAGAAATAAGAGAACTGCAAGAATAGTTACATAAGAGAATATTATATAATTTGACACGTGCAACATGACACAAATATGCACACTATATTGGAGGTACACAAGTTGGCCGTCTGCCCCTAACGAGGCTTGGGATGCCCATTGGGAGTACCCTAGATGAGTCCTTAACCTTGAATGAGTCCCTAAAAGGAGCGGGGAGTCCCTTGAGATGGGTGACAAGTGTTCTAAGCTAGTATGGCTGTAAATTTAGGATAAAAACATTGATGAAAGTATGACAATGAACTTTGTACATATGCATGCCTTTTGTAGTATGGGTAAGAATATCCATGTAAGATGGATAATCTTACCTGATAAAATATCCTAAAAAAATCCAGTTCTCTTAGAGTAAATGCCTCTTTGAATGAAAACTTGTTGATGTGAATCCCTCAAAAAATATGTGCATCTAAAGTTTATAATTTAACCCTCAAGAAAATATATGCTTCCTTAATTTAATTCTATAAGAATAAGCTTGTATGCTACGAGTTGCACCAAGACGAATATGCGTATAACCTAATTTTTAGTGTGAGGTTTTTAACATGTATGAACTTGCAAACCAACTTCCAAGATCATCAACTTACATTTTAATTGAGACCATTTTTTTAGTGTTTATTAAAATAAATTTTTAATAAATTTTTTTTCTTTATATATATATATATATATATATATTGGGGCATAGCCCATTTTATTAATAAACAAATACAGGAAATAAAAGAAGAAAATCAGAACTACAACCAACATTCTATAGCTAATATAGAATGAAGAAAAACAAACCTATAAAAAACTCAAACATAAAAAGGAATTAAGGAAATTAAGAACAGTAAACAAGAGGACAGCAGACTGCAAACTTTCTCAATCAAGCAGAAGGTAGAAAGATCAGATCCAAGCTCTCTGGAAAAACCCGATGGTAATGACAGGATCGAAGGATAACTAAGGAGATATCAACATCTCAATCCTCAGTGTCTCCATGTTCAAGTTCTAAGAAGAATGTTTCACTCCAGTTCCCAAAATCCTCAAGCTTTTGCATTTCTCCTTCCAGATTTTGCATCCATCCAGTATTGTCCAATCCATTTCAAACAGATGTTGCCAGTATAAAGTCCAAAATATGTAAAATAAGATGAAACAATAATCAGTAAAGAAAAATACAGACTAAAGAGCCTGTGAATCTGGGAGGGACTTCATACATCGTAGGATCCTTCCAACTTTTGTTGCCCGTAGGCCATCCAAAAAGTGGATAACAGGTGATCATCACTGTCCACAGCTCAATACCCTTGATACTTTCGATACTTGATTTTGAAAAATATGATTCCTGATTCAATAATTCGTGCATTAATCTTCAATTAGATATATTTTATGAAAGGAGTTTTGAAAAATTAATATTTCTTTTTCCCGTTTATTCCTTGATTTGGATATTGGATTAAAAAGTTTTTGAGCCTTTTAAAGAACTTGAGTTTGGATTATCAAATTCTGAATTTCTAACCTTTTATGGGCTATGCATTGTCAAATCCAATTCTACTAAGTTTTTGATTAAAACCAAGAGGTAACTTTCTCATTTTAAGATTTTTTTTTTCACTAGATCAGGGAACGTTTTTATCTTTTGTTCATTTTGTTTTTTGTTTGTGTCTTCTCTCTTTTTGATAATGTCAAAGGGGGAGAACGTAATGTTGAATTTGTATCCTTTTTTCTTTTCAAAAAAATTAAAAACAACAAAATATTTTTTATCTCCCCTTTTTTTTAAAGTGTTATTCTAGTGAGGGGGAGATTAGGAGAAAATATTCCTTTTTACAAATTCAAATTGAATTGTTTGTCATCATCAAAAAGGGGGATATTGTTGTGGATCTATGATTTATGATTTTCATGATAGCAAACATTCCTTATTTCTCTACGATTGCCTTTTGTACTAACATTTCAGGTTCACACGATAGGACTACATTTTGGAATCAGCTCAAGATTGGGTAGACTAGGTCTGAGTCAGTTTGTACCCTTTTTCCTTTCTTGATTCTATTGTATTTGTTGTGGCTCCTGATGCTTTGTAACGTATAAGAGTTTCTAACTGTTCCCTAGGGTTTACTATTTTTGGTAACATCGTCCTAGATGATATTTATATCGGTCGGGATGGTCTGTTCAAAAGCAGAAACCCTAATTAGGGCATCCTCATTAAAGCAGCCGTCTTTATGCAAAACACATCGTCCTGGACGATTTTGTATCGGCCAGAACGATATGCTTAATTCAGAAAGAATCTGCCGCCATATCTACTTAGGAAATTCTTATTTTTGGATATCAGCCTAGTGGATCGGCCTGGACTATAAAATATCGTCTAGGACAATCCATGATAATTTTTCTAAAATTTCTCAGGCAATTTTGGAAAGCAGTTAATGGGGATTTCGTCCGGGCCGATCGCAAGATCATCCGGGATGATTAGACATCGTCCAGCTTCATTTCAGGGCGATATTTAGGATGATTTTCCTCATATTTGAACTAATCGGCCAGGACGATATGCCTATCGTTCTGGACGATAATGTCAGCAACTTGTATTAATGAGTTCATTTTTAGCTCTTTTATTTAAGCTATGACATGACACTTTGTAAGTGTCTTTGGCAGCCATTGTAGCTTCATTCTTGTGGGGGAAACTTGAAAAGAAAGCTTGAAAGGGAGTGAGGAACGGGTGATGTCTGAGAGAGGGAGAAGATCCTATGAGGGGGGACTCAAGGGAGTTTGGAGGGGGATTTCACAAGGTTGCTCCGGCAGGCTTGCACCTTAATACCGTCGGATTCAAGGCTTGTCTCGAGGGAAGTTCACCAAAGAAGAAGATCTCTTTGGTGTTAAAGGACCGGCGACTCCGCCACACCGGGGAAGGTGGAAGTGATTTTATAAGGGCTTCTCCGCCTAGCTGTGGGGGTTAAAGGAGAGACACTTGTTTTAGTACAATGCTTGGAGGGTGCCTCCAAGGAGTGGACGTAGGTCAAGATTTGACCGAACCACTATAAATCCGGTGTGTTCTTTCTTATTTTTTGCTTCCGCATTTAATTTCCGCATTTGATTTTCTTTGTGGTGATTTTGGTTTGAGTTTTATCTTTGGCTTTAAAGTTATCCAATTCACCTCTCTCTTTGTTAGCTTTGGGCCAGTTCATAAGGGCTTAATATCCCTAACGAACTTTCATTTTTGTTGTTCCTTTCCATCTATATGAAGTATATAGTAGCATTTAAAATGAGAAGGTTGTCATTTTTAATGCTTTAGGCTTATCCATAATGTCAATATGATGAAAGGCTAAAAAAATTATTGGTCTGAAGTAACGAGTTTGAAATGAAGGTATGAAATTTTCGAGCACTTTAAAAGAATAATCACATTCGAACAGTAGATGTGAAGTGGTCTCCAGGCTATTGTGACATAAAGAACAGGTTTTATCCATAATATGAATGTTTCTCGAAGCTAACACATTACAGGTTTTTAACCCTCCTTTAAGAGCCATCCACGAGTATACAGAAAATCTCAGAACATGTTTCTTATGCCAAACCATATGATGCCAGTCAACTTTAACATCATTAGAAAAATAATATAAATAGAAATCATTAAATTTGGCATTCCCTAAACAGTCCCAACTTAGATGATACTTATTATCATAAACAATAGGAATATTCAGAATAAAATCCCTAATGGAAGGGTTCTCAAATACCGAAATGTTCCATGCATCTTGCTGTTTTCAAATAGCTAACTGTGAATTCTTTGCTAGGTTAGTGGGAAAATTATGAAATTTATCTAGGATAGTTTCCCCCAAACACCAGTGATCCCATAAAATAGAGATTGGGCTGTTATTAGCAATGGTAAATATGAATTTCTCCCTAGCAATTTCAACCATATTACAAATATTTTTCCAGAAAGTCGATGCAGTATTCGTAACAGGTTTCCAATGACTGATATATCTAGCTAGGCACCACTTAGCAAGATGAGAGTTAGTGTTGTAGCATCTCATAATAATACCGCAGTTAAAAGCAAAATTTAAAGCTTGTAAAGAAGCAATGCCAAGTCCTCCCAAAGAATACGGTTTACATGTATTATTCCAGGAAATAAGATGTAATTTCCTGCCATCAGTCTCCCCATGATATAGAAAATTAGAGCACAACTTACTAATTTGTTTGTAAATAACTTTAGGCAAAGTCATGCTCCTAATTCAATAAGCCACAGTGTTAGTAATAGTGTATTTAATATATTGCATTCTCCCAGCAAAGGAGAGCATCTTCGCCTTCCATCCAGCCAATAGTGTGATGATTTTCTCTATCAAAGGGGCAAAGTCAGACACCTTAGTTCGACCCAAAGATATAGGAATACCCAAGTAATTAAAGCGATCAGATACATTATGAATTTGAAGCATACTAGAAATGTCATTAGGACAAGAAACACTTGGGGAAATAATAAGAGAACTCTTAAGAAGGTTCATTTGAAGTCCCGTGAGCATAGAGAATAGGTTAATAATCCTCATAAGCTTGTCACAATTGTTAGAATCCGCCTTTCCAATAACCAACAAATCATCAGCATAAGGAAGGTGAGATAGCTGGAAATTATTCAATTTAAAGCCTTCAAAACCACTGGACTTAGAATTATAATCTAGGAGACAAGATAGAGCATCCATAATTATACAAAAAAGGAATGGACTTAGTGGACAGCCCTGTCTAAGTCCCGTAGATGATGAAAAAAAACCTTCCAGTGATCCGTCCAGACAAATAGAAAAATGAATATCATTAATACAAGCTTTAACCTAGTTAATGAAAATATTAGGAAATCCCTTATCAGCCATTCTAGCAAAAAGAAAGTTCCTTGAAATTGTATCAAAGGCTTTCTTGATATCATATTTAGCACAAAAGATATTCATCTTATTATGCTTTTTGAAAAGATTTATAATTTCCCTAGCCAATATAGGATTATCAGTAGCAATCCTATTAGAAATAAAAGCAGCTTGATTGTTCTCAAGGATATCAGGCATAATGATCTTCATACGACAAGCTAAAATATTTGCAATAATTTTGTGAAAAACGTTGCAAAGTGAGATAGGCCGGAAGTCATGAACATTTTCAGCATGGGTTTTCTTAGGAACAAGAGCTATAGCAATAGCTTTAGCACATTTAGGCAAGTAGCACTTACTAAAAAAAGATTTGATAGCCTTACAAAGAAGAGGACCCGTAATACTCCATGTTTTTTGATAAAAATCAAAGTTAAAACCATCAGGTCCAGGTGCCGAGTTGGAGCATCCATATGTAATAGCCAGATAAATTTCTTCATTAGTAATGGGCCTTACTAAAGTAGGAATGGCATTTTCAGAAATCATTTTTCCTTTAGGAATAAGCCTAGTATCATTTAATTCCGGAGGGGCTGAATTATACAGATTTTTGAAATGTTGAATGATGCTAAAGTGATTGCTATTTTCATTATCATCATGATGATTCATAGCAGCATTGAGAGAGCTCCCATTAAATGCCTTCCTTTTCTTAATTTTGGAGTAGAGAAACTTCAAATCTTCTTCTCCATGCTTTAACCATTTAATTTTAAATATTTGAATGGTCCAGGAAGCATGTAATGAATTGCAGTAGTTAATATTAGCATTTATTCTTTTAAGATCACCACACAACTCCTTGTTGAGAGGATCATTATCAATCATTTTATGACACATATCTTGAGTGGAAGCTAAGGAAGCACATTTAATAGCAATGTGATTGGAAGAATTCCAATTTCTAGTTTTAATCTCCCTTTTTAGAAGTTTCAGCTTCTTATAGAGGCTTAATATAGGATTCCCATTATCCAGAGATTGAAAAATATTCAAAGAATGCTCCAGAAATCCGGAATATGGCTCCAATAGTTTTTATACATAAACCTCTTAGGAGTTTTCTTAGTAGGGACATCTATGAGAATGAGTGGAGTATGATCAGATACAAGACTACTCAACACATTATAGTGAGAGTTAGGGAATTGATTAATCCAGGTTTCATTCACTAAAACCCGGTCCAACTTAAGATGAATGGGATTGTCTTGTCTTTGATTGAACCAGGTATGAAAGTTACCAGTGGAAGGAAGATCAATCAAATTATTATCAAATATGAAAGAATTAAATGGATAAAGCCTATCCATTGTGATAATATTCCCACCTTTTTTCTCTGTTTGCAATCTGCATGTATTGAAATCACCAATCACAGCCCAAGGCAGAGCACCATGCGGATTGACTTCCCTTAATTCAACCCATAGCTTATTTCTCTCTTCAAAAGAATTGGAAGCGTAAACAGCAGAGATGAGCATGATAATTTGAGACCCCACCATTAAATGACCCGAAATCATATGAGGAGAAGAAGAAATAGGATTAAAAGAGACTTTATCTGAATTCCATTTTATCCATATGCGTGCAGGAGTAGCAAGATCAAAGTTATCGAAGCTGAGCTCATTTTCAAAAATTTTGTGAGTAGAGCAGAACCAAGGGTCCAGAAGATTAGAAGAGAGGATACTATTTTCAAGAATACAAATTAAGTCAAGCTTATGCTCATTGACCAAATTCCTGCAGCAAAAAACTTTGTCCGGGTTATTGAAACCCCTAATATTCCAGGCTGCCAAGGAGGGACAATTCATAAGAAACTAGGATTTTTGGTTAGGGCCTTTACGGTTGCCCTTTCCCCTAGTATTCCTGTACGAAGAAGGTTCGGTAGAGTTCATCATTTTGGTATTAGAATTACCAAAATTTTCTTTCTTATTCTTAGCAGAGTACCCTTTGGAATCTTCCATTCCCTCATTATGCAAAGATGAAGAGGAATCATCTTCATTATCATCTTGAACCACGCTAAACTTGTTAGCAGAAGTTACTCTATACTCCTTCTGACCATCTGAATGAAACATGGAAGCAGAGGTAGAGGAAGTCAAAGAAGTAGGAGAATTGAGATTAGGGATGTTAGAGCTTGCCCCTGCTATAATATTAATAGGGATAGTATTATCAGTCAATGGACATTGCTCAACATTTTTGTTAATTTTAGTTATCTCAGAGTTAAGAACAGCCCCCTCTTTCGTTGGAATATCCACAACATTAGTATGCATAGCTGAACTAATGGGTAGAGTGTTTTGATTAGTCGCCTTAGTAAGAGCATAAGCCGAAGTAGGAATCAAATCATGATCTGTATTTACTGGTATATCTTTAAGGTTTTTAGCAGAATCACCAACAATATCAGAATTAATGGTAGTAGAATTAGGAATAGGGAGAATACCTTTCGAGTTTAAGGACTGAGGTATAGGTCTACGACTAGTGCTTCTCCCCCTAGGAGGATTAGGAATGTGGTTAATTTCAGGGTTAGGATTAGCAGAACATTTTGAAGAAGAGTGATTAAGCGAACCGAAAAATTCACAGAAGGTAGGACGCCATTTATATTGAATTTTTAAGTTAAAAAGTTTGCCTTCAACACATATATGTATAGTTTCAGGAAAAGTCGCTTTGTCATCAACTTGAACACAAACCCTAGCAAAGGTAAGTCTGGACTTAGAAGCAGTAAGTGCGTCAACCGCAAGCGGATGGCCAACTTTGGTGGCAATTTTTGATATTCCAACAGGGGTCCAACAACATAAAGGAAGATCATGGATCTTAAACCAGATCGAGACAGATAAAAGTTCTTCACGAGTTGGGGAAAAGTGAGAATTCCATTTTTGAAAAATAAAAGGTTTTTCAAGAATAAACCAAGCACCTCTACTCCAAACAAGGTCGAAATCTTTCGCGTTAGAAAATTTGAACAGAAAAAACCCATCGCTAAGAGAGATAAGTTTCAGACTACCTTTAAGATTCCAGAGCTTTTTAACAGAGTTAAGTAGCGCCTCATAGTAAGGTCTCTTACCGAGAGAGTAGCCAACAAGCGCCTGATCCCATTCATTAATAGCTTCAGCAATGTCTTCAGTGGGGAAATTGATGATTTCTTCTTCTGTTGGCAAGGGGGATATCAGAAACTCACATGCATTAGAAGTTGGTCCAGAGAGGATGCGATCCCACGAACGTGAAGATTTGTTTCCAGCAGCAGTGGAAGGAAGGAGAGGGCGCGTTAGAGGAGGAAAAGCTTCCTCGAAGACGGAGGGATCCATCGGAACGGATCCCTCCGATCACCACGCAGAGGAAGCACCAAGCGAGTCGCCAAAAAATCCTAACCCTAGCAGAGCTCTCGAGACCGAGTCACCAACTCAATTTTACTTTTTATATAAAAAATCACTTTTAAGACATTATAAGAAAATCGTCCAAAGGAAGCCTTAGTGTTTACATGGGCACTCGGCGAAAATGAGAATATCAAAAGAAATACTTTATTCGTTTTCATCGCTCCGTCCGCTCAAAACCACGAGTTGCGACCGCATCTACGGTGGCGCCGACGTCCTCCCGCTATCGGTGATAAACGGGCAGGGGATTTTCGATTATTTGACTGTAACAAAAAACCACTTACAACCAATTTCGCGCCTATCATATAGCTCCATTAGGGTTTTGTCTAATGGCGAACAGGACGGATCCCACTGCAAAGAGCATCCATGGAACGAACCCTCAGAATCTCGTTGAGAAGATCGTCCGCTCGAAGATCTACCAGAATACCTATTGGAAGGAGCAATGCTTTGGTCTCACAGCTGAGACGCTCGTTGACAAAGCCATGGAACTTGACCACCTTGGCGGTACCTTCGGAGGCAACCGCAAGCCCACTCCTTTCCTTTGTCTCGTCATGAAGATGCTCCAGATACAGCCCGAAAAGGAGATAGTTGTTGAATTTATCAAGAACGAGGACTACAAGTTTTTGAACCCTTCCTTTTCGTCTTTTATCAATCTTTTTTCCCCGTTCTTCTTTTCTTTTTTAATTGTTGAATATGATTAGAATCTTCGTTTTCGAGAGCAGGTATGTCCGCATTCTGGGTGCTTTCTACTTGCGGCTGACGGGGTCGGTGACGGATGTGTACCAGTACCTCGAGCCGCTATATAATGATTACAGGAAGCTTCGACAAAAGCTTTCTGATGGAAGTAAGCTTTTATTTTATAGAATTTTAACCCTTTTTAGTCATGTTCATTCTGGCATCTTGAAAGTATTCTAATTTTCGCGAATTCAGAATATTCTTTGACTCATGTGGATGAAGTGATTGATCAGCTTCTCACAACCGATTACTCATGTGATATTGCTCTTCCTCGCATCCAGAAAAGGTGTGTCTTCTTCTTGATATGAAGTCATGATGTTACTTTTCAACTTGCATCTTGACATTTTCAGTTTAGGCTATTAACAATTGAAAGCTTTTGTGCTTCGTATCATAAGCAGTAGAACTGCCGTAATATGCTACTTTGTCTTTAGGATATAATGTTTTGACCCTTTCCTATGCTTGCTTCTTGTGGAAAGTATTAGTTTTATCTGATGAATATGGATTTCTCTGCAATTTAAAATAATTAGAAGAACCAGAGAGACTGAAGTCTTGTACTATAGCTGAAAATATGTGAAAGGTAAAACTCCAGCCTTCCTTTGATCCCGAAGAAGGTAAAAAAATGGCATTTCATGACAACTCTTTGTTTGCAATTGCACTATGTTAGTAAATTTTTGAGGATCTTAGAGCACTAGCTTTCAATGGTGATCCCTCCATTTAGTTTGGGCTGTCAACCAAAATGCTTGTTATGAAAATTTAAAATCCCATAAACCTGTTGACATTTATGGACTTTGAGTCTTTGACATGCCCCATTATAATCAACATCAAAGGCTTATTATCATGACAATTCATTGTACTTTATTTTTATTCATTTTATTTTTTTAAGAAATAGGAGGCTGATCATGAGAGATTTGGAGAGAATATTTTAAATATGAGAAAAAATTCCTATTTTGGAACTATAAAAATCAACCCAATTTGAGGATTCAAGAGAAGGAATCAAGTATTTATTTTAATCCTTTAAACTTAAGTGATATTATTTGTTTTTCAATATGGAAAGAGTTTGAGGGGGTTGCGATTATAACCTACAGACAAATTTTTAAGGTGGGATTTTGGTGTTTCTCCTTATGAGTTTCCTCTTAGAATACTTCATGATTAATTTATATCCTCATTGATTCAATGAAAAATAATTTTGATATATTGCAAAACAAATTGCGCTTATAAGGAGTTGGTGCCACCAACTTTTAGATTTATACATCAAACACAATTAAGGTTTGCAAACTCTAAAATATCATTTTTCTCTCTTATTTCTTGTTTTCAAGCATCTCTACCTTTCTAAAGTGCTACCACTTAACCCCTTGCAAAATTCAAGTCATATCTCTTACACAAAATTCTAACTCCTATTTGTCTAAGTGTTGTGACTAATTCACTTAACAAATTTATTACTTCCTATCCATATATTCAATTGATCTAAATCACTTCCATTAGTTAGCTAATATACAAAACCTTTAATATGTAGATTGTTACTCTTTTCCATCTTAAGAAAACTTAGCCATCCATTGTAATAAGTCCTAGCAAAAGAGTTGTTTGAACAATCTCCCCAAACACAAAAACTATAAGCCTCTAATTAAATGTTTCTGCTCAATTATTTACCTGTTTGCTTAAGATGACTATCTTTATGAGGTTGTGCGCTGATTTAACTTTAAAATCCATGTTAATTAGCTTTCTGTTATATCTTTTTCTATTGAGAGTGGCATATCTACTTTGCTATGTTGGCATCATTTTTGGTATAATGTGGACATGTTTCTTATTGACTAGGTCAATGATTTGTTTAGCACAATCTTCACTCGGCTGACCTGGCCAAACATTGATGTGACTATCTCTATGTACTAGTTAAATGCGAGAGCGATGGGCTGCGAATTGTTGCGCATAAGTCCATGATGGTTCAAATCACTTTACATCATTAGATTTTAGTTATACAAGTTGATATGCATTTGTCATCATAATAGTTGTGCATGCAACAAGCAAGATGTCGTAGTTATGGAAGTTTTATGAGAAATTTTTGTGCAAGAGCTTTTCATACAGGAAATCTTCGTCTACGTGAGGATTTTTGATCGGGGTATCATATCACGAAATGAATTGCATCATTGTTTCTAGATCATCAAGATGGTTTAGATAGGCTTGTCCACATTTAGATTTTCATCATTTGGTCACTTATTGAATGAATTATTCTTTTTGGATTAAATAAGTTAATTTTTCCTAAAGAATTATTCTGAAATTATAATTACATTCTAGCAAAAAAAAAAAAAAAATCATAACTCAAATTTATTGTTTGGGCTAACTCAATCTAACTCAAAATCAAATCGACATTTGATTATTATCATAACATTCATGCATTTATTGGCATGCGGATACACATGCCATTAAATTTAATAACATATAATTTAATGTTCAAAATGCATAACTCAACAAGTTGATTTATACTAATTTATGGTTCTTTCCATGCTGATTAAGTTAGTTCAAATCTAAGAACCCAAGCCTAATGCATAGGCTGGAATTGGATTAACTATACGAGTTGATTTAATTAAATCATTTGTGTTTTGTTAAATCAAAAAAGAGAAAAATAAAGTAAACCGATTATTCACTATAAACATTCAGTTAGAGAACTGGCCATGCTTGGTTCCCTCAACCTAGCATTAAGCGGAGTATTTTAAAGTGTTTAAATGTAAAAAGATTGAATTAATACTAAGTAAATGCCACCTTTTTGTAGCTTCGGTTAGTTTGCAGCCACCTCCCTATTAGCCAATATCTTGGATGGAAATTTCTAAGCCACTTAATATCGTCCTTGTAAAAAAAGAAAAAGAAAAAGAAAAAAAGAGAAGGATAATAAAGGAGGAGAGGTTGAATGCTTCTCTTTTTATTTATTTATTTATTTATAATTTTATCCAAGAAAAAACCTCCCCAAATCTCCTCTCATTTTCAGCTTCTAGTTGCTCCCAAGACGAAAGAAGGAAGAAGACTCGGCCTGCTTGAGGCCATCCCCATGCATAGCCCCTTGCAAGTTAAGCTTTGCCTCTCTCCAACTTTTAGGTTTGGAGTGTAGAACTAGAAATAGTTTGGTTTGTGTTTTTAAAGGAGCCTCTATTATAGGGAGTTGTCTATTTTCCCAATAAATGGAAACCAATCCATGTGAGAAATTCTAAGGCCTTCGAAACCTCCACCACACTATATGTCAGCAAGAACCTCGTCAACCACTTTCCAATTATACCATTTGGATTATGTTGTCCCTTAGCCACCTTGCACCACCTTGAATAGAACCATGGCCACAATGGCTGAGCAGGATAATTACATGATTTAGACCGTGAATAAACAACAATTAGAACTTTAAAATGAGATCTCACTCATTTGGAATCAAAATCAAACCAAATAAATTGCATAATATTTATAAAAGTTAGCATTATATATTGAAAATAATTTCGTTTGAGTGGTGCTTTTCTTAACATAAATCAAATCTAATATATCTACTTTCTTAATAGGGTCATCAGAAGGCTGTTGTTTTATGTGACCAAACCATCTAAGGCGGCTCTCTCTAATCTTCTCTTCCAATGGAGCTACTCCAGCATTTTCATATATATGCTCATTTCGTGTCCTATCTCTAAGAGTAAAGCCACCCATCCACTTGAGCATCCTCATCTCTGCAACACTTAACTTAATATTGTGTTTCCCTTTTAATGGCCAACATTCTGCACCATAAAGCATTGCAGGTCTCATTACTATCTTAAGAATTTTCCCTTAAGTTTGAGGGACTTTCTATCACACAACAATCCCGATGTATTCCTCCACTTCAACCGCCCAACTTGTATTCTATTAATAATATCCCCATCTATTTCACAATTACTCTGAACAATAGACCCAAGATATCTAGAATATGTACTCTTATTAATGACTTGATCGGCCAAAGTCACAATCCCCACACTAGATCTATTATTATTAAAATTATACTCAATATATTCAGTTTTAGATGTACTCAAAGGAAAGCCTTTAAACTAAAAGTTTGACCTTCATAATTCAAGTTTACCTTCAACTCTCTCTATAGTCTTATCAACAAGAAGAATATCATCAACAAAAAACATACACCAGGGTACAACTTCTTGCAAATGTTTAGTGAGAGCATTCATGACTAAAGCAAAAAAGATATGAGCTTAAGGCTGATCCTTGATGTAATGCAACTAAAATAAAAAAAATACTTGGTCAAACCACCTTGTGTTTGAACACAAGTAATAACTCTTGCATATATATTCATAATGACTTGAATATAAGCTTTATTAACCCCTTTCTTATGTAGAACTTTCCATAGCACTTCTCTTGGAACTTTATCATATGCTTTCTCTAAATCAATAAAAAACATGTGTTGATCCTCCTTATTCTCTGTGTACTCCTCCATCAAACCTCTCAATAAATGTATAGCTTCCATAGTAAACCTACCTGGCATGAATCCAAATTGATTTTGAGAAACATTAGTGTCACGCCGCAGCCTATACTCCATAACTCTTTCCCATAGTTTTAAGGTATGACACATTAACTTAATTCTTCTATAATTCGCACAATCTTGTGCATCACATTTATTCTTAAAAATAGGAATCAACACACTCATTCTACTACTCATCTGACAATTTTTTAGTCTTCAAAGTAATATTAAAAAGTTCAGTAAGCCAAGAAATTCCTTCATCTCTTAAGCAATGTGGAACTAAATGAGAGGTATTTGCAACTCTATAAGTCGGATAGAGTGGGAATGAGGTTATGAGTTCTACTATTAAGTTTTTGTGATATGTTATGATCTGATATGTTATGATCTTATATTTTATATGATTATACTCCAATTTATTACCAACATCTTATCATATTGGAAGATAAATGATAAAATTTTCTTTTATAAATTTGATGGAATTGTGCCGGCTAATTTTTTTTAAAATTTATTATTATTATTATTATTTAATTAATTAAAATTTTGCCTTTCTTGAAAAAAGGAATTGGTTTTGCCCTTATACACACATATATACATAAAGTTTATTTGTTAATCGTATATTTTAAAATAATTGTGATTATTCAATTGCTATTTAATTAAGAATCCAAATAGTGAGATCTCTCGAGAAAAATATGCTTATCTTTATAGTTTATGACATTAATCTTGTACGTTAGGTTATATTATTCAGAGTCAAGGCGATTATGTGCCCCAAACTGGTGGTGGCCATCATAGCATGCATCTCACATTTATATGTTAGAGTGTTGTAGGATTCATATAGATTATAACATAATTATGCATACCTTTGGATGACCTAATGTGCTTAGCCCAATTTAAGTTTTTGTAATCCTCATAACCATGCTCATGTTCAACCCCTTGGTTTGATGATTATTTTTTCCAGGCATATTAGAATTATGTTTATGTGTCTAGCAATCATATCATATTGTATGAACTTTGCTTAAGTGCTTGGGATTATATGATAGTATTTGGTCATATTTCTTAGGCAAGCTATTTTTACTCAGAAAGTGCACATATTTTTCATGTTATCATCATGACTTCATGAATATACTTATGCATCCTTCAAGTGGTTGAACATACATTTGTTCACTTGGGACCCCTTAACCTATAAGTGAGCATTTTTCATTGGAAGGGTTGAGGCATATTATATTCTCAAAACAATCAATTAAACATACCTAATCTGTTTGAGTGATCTTTGTTGCTATTTTAAGCCTATATTGGTCTAAAACCTACCCAAATATAGGTGTGTTAGCCTCACCAATCAATATTATTTCAGCCTTAAAGCAATTTAGCTTGCTTTAAGGTCACATTAGGCATCTAAATCATTCTAATCTCTTAGGTTTTTCATATTATCCAAGTGTGTCAATGACCATTTATGATGCAATCAAGAATTTTCATTTTATATTTTGTATTTTATTTATGTTTTTTGTATTTTATTTATGTTTTGGATGTTATGTAATTTTGGACTATGTTTTTTTATGTTCCCTATGATGAAAATCAACCCATGATTATGCTTGGGTTTAGGGGTGTAAACGAGTCGAGTCGAGTTTTGGCCCTTATCGAGCTCGGCTCGTTAGATAGAAAGCGAGCTCGAGCTCGATAGTCGAGCTCGAACTCGAGCTCGAACTCGAGCTCGTGTCACTGTTAACGAGCTCGAGCCGGCTCGCGAGCCGGCATTGAGTCGAGTTTGAGCCGGCTCGCGAGCCGGCTCGGCTCACTTACACCCCTACTTGGGTTTGGTGCTCTTTGGTAATTTCTCTCCTTTAATTTTCACTCATATTGAACTTGTTCTTTTGTTTCATTATTGGCTTAGAGGGCATTTATTATTGGGCTAATAATTCCTTAATGGGCTTTCGCCCATATCTTCCCATTCTTCTTGGCTGTTTGGTGTCCTGTGCTTATTTCGGTTTGCTTTTGCTGATTGGAATTCTTGTTCTTTTCCCCATGCAGTTGGTGGTCTCTTGGAAAATCTATTTTGCTTTTTCGTAGGCATTGGTTCCTGCAGCTAGCCATTCCCCTCCCTCTTTGCTGTTTCCAAGTCTTATGTTGGCTCCTATTGGTTATATGGGGTGGCTCATTTATGTGGGTTGTTGGGTCCTTTTTCCTCGTATTTATGGGGCTGTTTTGTTGCTGTTGGATGGTGGTTGTTGCCTGAAATCTGATTGAAACCTGAGGGTTTTCTTCCTAAGCTTGAGAGCTGTCTTCTTTCTACACCTATTTCTTCTTCCGGTTTTCTATCTATTTCATCTCTCCACGGTTTCCCTTCCACTTGTATCTTTTTTCTCAAAATATAGTGAGTGTGAGGTGTTGTTGTGCCTGTTTGTTGGCATTTGTCGGAGGAGTGCCGACTTGAATTGGATCATGATTTCTGTGGAGAACTACTGATTTGATTTTCCTTTGAATAATATTATCTAATTTTCAGATTTGCATATGAGGTGACCTTTCTAGGTTGTTTTGAGGGTAGTTTAATCTATATTTTTAGTTTGTTTCTTACATAGTTTCCTAATCATTTCTTATATCTGTTTTCTATTAAGTTTCCTTCGGTTTGTGTTGGTTTATGTTTTATTGAAGGAAGTGTCATGTTACAAATATAGTGTTCTCCTACTTGGCTATATAATTTAGGTTTACATCAATTTAGATAAGCATGCCATGACTTATCCACTAGTCCATATTTTGTTTAGACACCTTGATCTTTTTTAGATTATCTAAGCAAACGACATTTTGTAGAGGAGCACATTCATATCATGAGTATATAGTTTCAGGTTATGAATGTTAACACCCCAACAATTGGGGTTCTTAGACTTAGGATTTTCCCTATGGTTGTTTTATGTTGACCATCATTATTTGTCTAAATTCTCATCGAATAATTAGAATCCTTATTCCATAATTAAATATCATATGATCATGCTGAAGATTCAAATAGCCTTGGGTATGCTATTCTAAGTATTTAGGTCAAATGCAAGGTCATCTTTTAAAATGTTATTTTCATCTTATAAAATAACTATCTATACTTATGAATATTTTTAAAAATTAAAAGACTTTTAAATTATTATATTAGGATGACATATTCTAGTCTGGTTAGATCTTTAGAATGAGACCATACGTGTGATCTTATTAGAATCATGAGTGAAACCTGTAGCTACATTGACCTTAGACACACTATATATTGTGATAAGACATTATCATTGATGCTTGTTTAGTCTTATGATAGGGTGTATTTAAATTTTTTCATTGTGCAACCATTTTAGATATTTTGGATCTATTGTTCAGAGTGATGGTGAAATAGATGGGGATATTATTAGTAAGAATTCAAATTGGATGGATGAAGTGGAGGAATGCTTCGGGCTTATTGTGTGATAGAAAAATATCACTCAAACTTAAGTGAAAATTCTATAAGATGGTGGTTAGACCTGCAATGTTTTATGACGAAGAATTTTGGCCATTAAAAGAGAAGCATAATATTAAGTTAAGTGTTGCAAAGATGAGGATGCTCAGGTGGATGAATGACTTTACTTTTAGAGACCGGATATGAAATGAGCATACAAGTGAAAAGGTTGGAGTAGCTCTAGAGGCATATAAGATTAGAGAGTCGTCTTAGATGGTTTGGTCACATAAAACGGCGGCCTTTCAATGACCCGGTTAGGATAGTAGATGTATTAGATTTAACCTATGTTAAGAAGGGTAGAGGTAGACCTAAAAGACTTGGTTAGAAAATTTTAGAAATTACTTTTTTTAATTAGATATAAATGGGAATTTGACTCTTAACCGGACATAATGGAGAAAGAGGATTCATGTAGTCGACCCCAAATAGTGGGATAAAGGCTTGATGTTGTTGTTGTTGTTGTTGTTGCAACCATTGTAGTGCATATAGTTTATATTGGTTGTATATTTTATGATGTATTTTCATTGTATTTTGTTGTGTGAAATGTGTGCACAAAGAAATAGATGTATCAATCTTTTTAAGGGAATGTCCTTAGTGAACGGGAATATGAATAAATAAAAGAAAATATTCATTGTTTTCCATAGTGCTTTTCTAGCTTATCTCTCCAATCAAGCAAGACCCAGTACACATTACATTCTATTTTTATACTTTTGAATACTATCTTATATTTTATAGGGATAATTTTTATTTTTATCATGTATCTTTTTTGGTTTTAAAAAGAGTTTGTATGAAGCTAGTGTAGTAGCATTAGTCCCAGTGGAGCATTAGGATAAATACTAAGATCTTATGTAGGCAAGGACTTGGAGAAACCACCTCATATCACATTGCTTAGGTTCTAATGCATATTTTTGTAGAGATTTAGGATTGGGTTGTTTTTGTCAATCCTTATCACTTTCTTAGTGCATTGCAGACCTAGTTACAATAGATCTTTTGTTATTATTTATTCTTTTATTGTATGTTATTTGTTGCATTGAGTGATTTTACTTCTTTCTTTCTTATTTATTCTTATCTTGAATATTCTTTATATAGTTATACTCTTAAGATTAATTATCTTCTTACAATATTAATAACTTATAAATAAATTTAAAATTAACCATAAGAAAATCATTTCTTCATAAAAAAAATATTTTGTTTATTGCATGATATGTGGCCTACCTTTTCAAATAAAATGAATATAAATTTTACTTTTGATTATGGATTTATTAGTCATGTATTGTAACTCCTATGCATTTTTATAAGGGAGAATTCATTAAACAATATTTATTTAAGGGCATTTCACAATAATAAAATAGCCTAAACCTAAAAGTATATTAAAAAAAAATTTCACATTAACGATGGATCACATTGTATCATTGCATGTCCCATGAAGTATAGTTGTTTCATTCACATCTAATTATCAACATGATTTATTTTCTCTTATTATTGACCTAGAAAAGTATATGATGTTAAGTGACTTTCTTGACATATATAGTATCATAAGACTAGTCTAAGCAGATTGACTCTTGTTGTCAACTTGTCTTTTTTCTCTTCTTTTGTTGGTATCCTCTCATGCTTTAATGAGGGTTAAGCTATATCCCAACAGGCCCACTCACTCGGTGTAGAAGAAAGTTTTACGAGTAAACTCCTAAAAAAGAACATGTAATGAAATGAGTTTGGGATGAAACCCGAAAGAATCATAGTTTTGCTAACCGAAAAGTCTAAAACCAATCTCCTTTCTTTCAAGTTGAAGATGGTAAACAACTATTGGATTTTTTCGGGGAGAACTATAATGGGATCTTTCTATTTTTTATTCGCTTCTCCTCTAGGCTAAACTTCCCTTTTGCCATGCTAGTTCTTTTCTCTTTCCAGGCAGATTCTGATGTTGAGTAGCTATTTTTATCGGATAATTTCATAGAATCTGAGTAAATATTTTTCCTTGGATTTGACTCTACATAGTTTCCTTGGACGATGCAGTTCATGATTGCTGATAAGGGGTTCCTGAGCAGGTTGGGTTGACTATCTTCATAGCTAAGTAGAAGTAAAGTTTGAAAAATTGCGATGATGAATTAATGAAATTTTGATTATGTGTACCAATTCTAGGCATTACTTGTCTATCTCTTGACTCAATTTGAGCCCACTCATATTTCTATGATACATCACCTTGGTGCCATTTTGAAGACCCTCATGTCTTAAAATGTAGTTGCCCATTACGATATGGTGACTCACTTGCTAAATTGTGGCTTGATTTAGCGTTGAAGTTGGAGTTTTTCCTGTTTGAAATGGTGACATTTTTCTTTGGCAAATCCTACTGAAAGATCTTGTAATACAAGCAAGATTTATCTAATCGAAATTGTTTTTAGGTATCCCCCAAGATGTAAGTAACTATTGGAATAATATTATTTTTGAAGTGTTTATGTGCTTTGAATGACATTAAATTTGATCTTTGATTATATATATAATTCCTTCATAGTTTTTTTTAATATGCTTGTTTACATAAAGCTGGTTTCATTCTTTTGGACTAATCGTTTTGTCAACTTGTCGCATCAAAATTATTCCATGTGAATCCTCTATACCATTTTCATTCATTCTTTTTTTTTGTCTTTCTTCTTCTATCAATTTTTTCTATTTTCATCCTCATCTTCACCCGCATCTACTTCTTTCCCATAAATGACGGGAGAGGATTGCAAGAAGTTTTGTATGAAGATGATGCGACAATTTTTAAAAAGTGGCTTCTTGGGAAGGCGTATTATAGAAGAAGGAATCACAAAAAGTGTGTGAATATGATGCTTGAACCTTTTAGTGGTTGACATGTACCTTTCTCTAATGAGCTCATTAATGAGTCTCTCCAAGGAGCTCACTAATGAGTCGCTCCCTTTTAAGATGTATATGTATTTACATGGCCTTATATCCCTACTCTACTTTTATGAACTCACAGGACATATTTGGGATGCCTAAAATATAATTTTTTCTTGAGATACACATACCTGTTGTGATCTTAGATCTCCATCAAATCTTATTTTACATGCACATTAGGAAATCAAATGAGCCACCATCATTATATGACATACTTCCTAGCTTAAATATTATTCTTAGACCTTCATTGCTATATTTGACTTGTTTGATTAAAATTATAGAATTAATTATGACTTTGACGGTTTATTCTTAAAGTCTCATTTAATTGATATGACCCATCATTTATTGTAAGGCACTATTATTTTCTTAGCACTTCATATATACAGTCTTTATTCATATGTGACATAAGTGCTAATAACTTTGTTAAATTAATTTTTCAAACATATTCACATTGGGAATATAAAAATAATGATTATATTTTAACTTTGCTCTTAATTCTTTGCTTATAAATCAATAAATATTATATGATGAGTAGGATCTTTGAATTTACTGCTTATATTTTGGTTTTTCATCACAATATTTTTTTTACTCATATTTTCATTACGTATGATATTTTCTAATCTAAAGGTTTATCAAGCATTTGGAATATGCAAGCTAATCCACTTGTAAGAGGTATAAGTACTTCTAAAGTTATTATCATTACCAGTTATATCAACTACTACATATATTGTAACGCTGAATGCATCAAAAGCTATAGATACTCCACCTGTCGAGACACATGGAGTATTGTCCTCACCACAATATTTTTAACCTTGTGGATCATAGTTCATTAAGCAGAGGAGTTTTGATGCAGGACAAGCAAAGAGGAGTCTCACAAGACCAATTTCAAAGGCTCATTATCATGGCAATTAATTATATTTTATTTTCCTAAAGAAATATGGGGCTAATCATGTGAGGTTTTGAGAGTAAATTTAAATATAAAAGGAAAATGTTTGCGAACATTAACACATCATTTTTCTCTGTTGTTTGGAATTCGCCTACATCTTCACCATCTTTCCAAGGCCTAAACCTATTCTCCCCTCACAGTTGTCGAACCATTTCCTTTAAATAAATCCTAATTCCAGCTATCCATATGTTGTGAACAGTCCACTTAAAAATTTATAACATTCTACCCACATTAAATTGACTGAAAATTACCTCCATTATTTAGCTAGCATCCCAAGTTTCTGATGTGGTTGTCCTTTATTCTATCAAAGAAAAGGTAGCCATCCACTGCAATTAGGGGTGTCAATATTGGACACGACCCGAAAACCTGACTCGAACCCGACCCGAAAATTTCGGGTTCGTGTTGACCCGAACCCGTACTGGGTCGGGTTTGGGTCTAGGAAATCGACCCGTTTGCAAAAATGGGTCGGGTTCGGGTTGACCCGAATGATGCCGGGTCATTTCCGGGTTCAACCCAAACCCGACCCGTGACCAGAAATTGACACCCCTAACTGCAATAAAGTCTCAGCTAAAAATTGTCAAAAAATTCTAAACTAGTCAATTTTTTTTTAGCCTTTTGCTAACACTAAAACTCCCACCATCACTCCAACAAGCCTTGAAACCTCTAATATCCCATCCTTAATACCTCATATAGTGTCACAGTTTCATCAAGTTGTTAGTCTTTCTAGGTTTTTTGTTGGCTGTTTCTTTTAAAAAAGTTGCATTGTGGCCTTCATGAAGAATTGTGCCAATGCTTGTTATTGCTAGTATTGCTTATTTATGGAGTACTTTGTTTGTATGTGCCTGATTTTTAAATTGACCCGTAGAAGGTGATGATATCAAGCATAATTACTTCTCCTTGGACATAGATCTGTACATTTTTTTTTATAAAATTATTAGTAGGACTTGTTTCTAGAAGTTCATGCATTTGCATTTGTAGTAATTTATCCACTTTAATGGCGATAATTCATTTCCCTGCCTTCCACTTGTTATTATATATAATAATATACCCTAAAAAATTCCGAGCTTTTGCTATTCAATGCCTCCATCAATGCAATACTTGTGATTTCTTTTATTCTGTATTCTTAATGGCTCTGGATTGTTCTTTTCTTTCTCAAAGTCAGGCAATCTATTAGACAATTTCTTTCAATCCATTTACAAAGTTTTCTGTAAAGTAAGTTCAGATATTGCTTCATATTGAGCCAGGCTACATCTGTTGTTCTTTCTTTTCTTGATGGCTAAGGACAGCCTGATGAAGTTGATGATTACCTAATGTAAAGCAAGTGTAATCTAACCTATTATCTGTTTCTCATCAACATGGTTATCTGGAATATGCTCCTCAATGTTAAGGCAAGTTTTAATATGTTTTAACGATAATACAATCATATAAGTCATACTATAGTCATGGTTCTTTATTTTCTTGATGGCTAAGGACAACCTGCTGAACTTGATGATTGCCTAGATAATTGCCTAATGTAAGCACGTTTAATCTTACTCACCATCTGCTGCTTATCAACTTGGTTAATTGGAATATGCTTTTCAATGTTCAGACAAGTTTTAATATGTTTCATGATAATGTTGGAAAGAAACATTTTTGTTTAGAAGATCATTTTCTGAAATTAGGATATATGAAAGAAAACTTTGTTATTTCAATGTACTTTTTTTGCCTGAATTTAATATATTGTGTTTTTGGTTGTTATTGTTATTTTATTATCTTAAAGTGTTATGATCTGCTTATGTGGATTATTAATATATTGTATGTTGCCTATCAATATAAAACAACAGATGGACTCTTGAAGCTTCTGGAATTTTGGAAGCTAGGAGGAGTGCTTTAGAAGATGATTTTGAGGAGGAAGAAGAGAAAGAAGATGAGGCACAAGCTATGGATGTTGATGTAAACACCCATGAAAAGGTTGTAGTTAACTCCTTTAATAAAAAAATCTCAATTTTTTTTGGTACGACTATTCTTAACTTCTTTACTCCCACTTTTTGGAAGGGTTATTATCATGGGCGAAGTCCAACAAGGGACAGAGATAGAGATAGAAAGCGCGATAATTATAAATATAGGTATGTCATACTTAAGTAAGCTTTTTTATTTTCCGTGTTCTCATTGGGCATTAAGTTCTCCCATTTATCTTTTAATTTTAAATATAAATTGGATGTTTTTGTTTACATAATTCATTTTTCTGGCATAGTTCTTTAGCCAAAAAAAAATTGCTTCATACTCTCTCACATGATAGAGAAAAAATGAAATCCACAAATTCATCAAATATTATGTTGAGATACTCATGAGGGTGAAATAGTTCTACATCAAAAGTGAAAATGTGTGAGTTATTAATTTATATATAGATTTTATGGACAATTAAAACCTAAAATCCCTTTCTAATTAAATTAATCAAATCAAAAACCAAGTAGCTCGAAAAATATGAAAACCTAGAGAGGCCTTGCATGCATCAAGTTCATAAATACTTAAATTATAATTTTCTCACATTCCTACAAAAATAAAAGTTTATAAATACTTAAATTATCAAAATTGGAGATCCTTAAGGCCCTGAGCTGGCCAAACCATTGGATCTTAAATGGTGGTGAGTCAACAATCCCCAAATAAATCTCTTTCATCACAAGACTTGGGCTTCTTTTGGTTACCGGTACCTTTTGTAAAAAGCAGTTTTAAAAATGTTGATCGGGAGAATGGAGGTTTCTAATGGAGAAGCAAATACCAAAAAGCTTTTGAAAATAGTATAAAATGAAGTTTTTGTAAAAAGCTTTTTTACAAAAGTGTCACATTCAAACAACAATCCAAAAATAATTTTATCCTTTTCAAAATAGAAAAGTAAAAATTAAACTCTCTCAAACGAGGCCTTGATCACTTCCTTTCTTGCACCAAAAAGACCAATTGAGCAGTTGTAGTGACATCTAGGAGAGAGTCTAGATTGCTAGTCTTAATTGAAAGTGCTATATCTCACAGGGAAGATAATTAATTATAGAAATATGTGCCCATAAGAAAATTTTGAATTAGGAAAATAAAGTTTACGGCAAATTTTTTGTGGAGTGTTTTATCACTATTTTAGGCTTCATTTGGAATTGCTTTCTTACTTTTTTGTTTTTCAAACCACAACCATAATTTCTATTTGGCCACTGTATTATTACTATTTTTAAAAAAATATTATAAAGCAATAAAAATGCTATTCCAAATGTAGCCTTAATCTACATTCTAAAAATATATGCCACTCTAGAAGGAATTAGGTTCGGACAATGCTTTTTAGTGCCCATGAAAGCGTACTCAAGATGCCTAGTGTTTTTGCCGGGTTGGATGGCAGCTTAAGATTTTAAAATGAATGGGAATATTGTATTCATGTTCTTTTAATTGGAGCACTACAAAGCTTAAATCCTAGCCCCCAAGGCAGGTGTGGTTTTTTGGTCACAAAAAATTCAACGCAGATGGGATGTGTTGAATGCGTTAGAGGGTTCTGTGTGTGCCACAAGCATGCAATTGAGCAGCAGATGCAGTTTGGCTAGTCAAGGGTGGCATCATGACTAAACTAAGTTGTTTCATGGATCCGCAAGAGAGTACTTGGGTTCTCCCAAGAGCAAAAAGCATATCATGCCCGAATCTAACCGGGGTTTGCGGTGGTGGAGGAATTGGATCGGAAAAAAGAGGGTTCTAGGTGGCAGATATCTAATGAAACTGTAGCTGAAATTGAGATCTCATTCAAAGAGAAAGATGATAAATATCTGGAGTTTTTTTTTAATCCTATACGAGCTCAATTTTGACGTGCTTTCTGCAAGTTGATTCAACGAGGTATTGAATGCAGAGGTGTGGTGTGAGCATTGTAGTTTTTTCTACACGGTTATGTTGTGCAACTCCAATGGGTCGTTGTATGGTTATGTCTAAATAGTGCATGTCTAGGTTGGCCTTCGTTAATGCTTGGTTGCTATGCCACAGTTGCAGTTCAGATGCACTTGTGATGTTATGGGTTAGATATGCATGGATGAAGTATGTGTAATTGATTTAAACCTATTTGAAGTCGGTAACCTAAAAAAAAATGAATTATGTATTTTGTTATTACCATCGCCATCATCATCATCACATCTGTTTGGGATCACTTTTATTCGTTTTTCTTTGTTTTTAATATTGTAGAAAGCTGCGTTTGAACAAAAAAGGCTGCAATGACTGACCCCTTACGATGCAAAATGTTGCCCACCTCTCAATCTTTGCCGTTACTGGTACATGGCTTAATATGCAATCTTGACTCACAGCAAGTTACTAATGAAGTTGTTTAACATAATTCGTAAGACATGAACACTTGTTGAGGTTGAAAATTTACCATAACGTTGATTATGGGGTGGAATAGAAAATAGCATTAGATGATATATAGTCTTAATACTGTGATAAAAGGAGTCAAAAGATTTTCATTATGATATAGTAATGTTCAGAGGCTTGGCATTAATGAAAATTGTGGAAGGATGATGTTCTGGGCATGGAGCAAGGTTGAATCCTATTTTTTTTGGTTTGAGTTTTAAGGTTGAACTTGACTGAGATTTGTCTTTCTAGTTCAATAACATATTTTAAATCTCGAATAGTCGAATGTTTTATTAGACGCTGAATTGTTTGATATGCAATGGAGAAATCTTTAAGTCTTTCCACTCACATGCTAAACCTATTTTAATTGTGAAGAAACGTCAATGATACAAATTTTGTTGCATTCTGTTTCAAATCTTCTAAGATTATCTGGTACAAAGTATCCAAAAGATATTTTAAATAACTTTAATTGATAAACTACTTACTGTTGTAGAAAGCATAACCTAGGAATACTATAATCAATAAGATCTTTTTTTCTCTACATCATCATCCATGTTCTCTCATGGACACTATAGATACCCATGATGATTTAGTAATGTTTGGGTGTTTTGTAGTTAATCAAAATTGCAGAAGGATGTAGGCTGATAGTAAGTTTAGTCAAAGAAATTTTATTTTATTTTGACATTAAATTTTTCTTGGGCTAAGGGTGTCAAAACATGTCTATGGGTCGGGTTTGGGTCGAATCCAGATTTACCCGGGTTTAAATGGGTTGACCCTAACCCGATCTGATTTTGCAAATGGGCCAGGTTGTCATCTTGGACTCGACCCCACACGGGTTATTGAGTTCACCTGACATGACCCGCTAACCCACTATTTTCGAATTCCGGTTTAATTTAAACGGTTGTGTGGCCAGGCCGAGGCAGTCTAGGTTGAATGCGGGTTATGGGCCTTGGGTAGGCAAGTTAGGCGAGGCGACAGGCTAGGGGCCTAGGGCTAGGCTGAAGGCGCATTAGGGCAAGGTGACGGGCGGCCAGGCCGGGGCGGTTGCGTGGTGCCTCGTGTAGTCTTGCAGGTGTATCAAATTGGGCCGCAGTAGGTGAGGGCTACGCGGCATGTCGCAGCAGGGCGGGTGCATAGATGTCAATGGAGTAAAAAAGAGTGCGCCATGGCGCACGGCGCAGCGCGGCGCACCTACGGCGCCATGTGAATGGCACGGCGCAAACGTTCAAAATGGCGTGCGCTATTTGTGCCACATGCGCGCCATGGCGCATGGCGCAAAATAACTCACGCCATTTGTTTTAAAATTTTCTTAATGTATTTATAAATATTTATAATATTTATTTTTTTTAATTTTTAAGATGATATATTTTTTAATTTTTAAATATATTAAAGGTATTAAGATAAATGTTAGATTTCATATCATTATCTTCTTAATGCTATTTGCTTTCATTTAAATATATTTTAGTTGTATGAAGATTGGCTACTTATTGGACTTGAAATTATGTTGGATTGTTATTTATTTGTATTGTCATTGTTTGCTTGTTATTATGATAGTTTGTTTTTCAATTTAATGATATTTCATATTCATGCTTATTATTTTATAATTCTTTTATAATTTGCGTCATGTTCAAAATGACGTGCGCCGCGCCGTGCGCTATGCGCCATGGCTCAAATAGGACCTTTGCGCCATGGTGCGCCATTCGCTATTAACAATTATGGGCGGGTGATGTGCGGACCCCAGATTGGGCGAGATGAGATCGCGGTGTTGTGGCGAGACGAGATCTTTTCGGCTTTGTTGGATTGGGTGAGACGGACCCTGTATTGGGTGTTTGCTAGCGGGCTAGGCCGGGCCGTTTGGGAAAGACAAGACCTGACTCACGTTCGGGTTGATTTCGGGTTGCCGGGTCTACCCGAACCCGACTCGATTCTAGAATCGGATGACATTTCTGAACCCGAACCCGAACCCGAACCTGACCTGCCTGACAAACGTGTTGACCCAAACTCGGAATTTTCTGGGTCGGGTTCAGGGTCGTGTCAAATATTGAAACCCCTAACTAGGGCCCACATTATGGCATAAAGGCTTGATGTTTTTATTGTTGTTGTATTGAACTTCACTAGGGAGTGTCAGAAATTTAATCTACATAAATTGCAAAAATATGATATTATTTTTGGAATGATAACCAACTTTAAACCTTTAATATTTTCTAAGATGGCCAATTGCTTGAACTTAAATTGGGAAATTTTCATATCATTCCATATACGTAATAAACCTATTTTAATTATAAGCAATAACATGTAATTGTGTAAAATAAGAGTCATAAGATTGAATGATGTGGGAGCAAGTTTTGTTCGATACTATTTTTCAAAATCTTTTTAATATAGATTATCATATGCAAAGTTTTCATAACCATATTTAAATAACTCATATTAATAACTACTTAATGTTATAGCATGTATAGCTTAGGGATAATATAATCTATGGCAATATCCATTACTTTTTCATCATTATGGAAATTCTCTTCTTCATTCCCATCTTTTCCTCCGCCTCTTTGAATTTGTTGTCTTCATGCTCAAAATTAATTTCTCAAGAATTTCAACCTAGGCAAGTATTTCATTGAGCTTTTTTTAGTGCATATACTTGTTTCTATAACTATTGATATTTGATAGTCTCCAAAAATCGCCTTTATCAATTATGAATCTTGAGGCATATTCAAGTTGGCAACTTACAAAATTAAATATGAGATCATCCAAACTCCAATTTCAACAAACTTATGGTCATATTGAACGTCTTAGTGAGAGTGAGACAAGCCTAACAACATAAAAATCGGTCCAACCCTAGCACAAATGGGCTCAAACCAAAGGATTAGTGCATATTTGGAAAATTTAAAGCATTAATTGGATGACAAAATGATATCCAAATATGGCATGCTTATAGTCGAATTTAGCGGCTCGACGGGACGAATCCAACGCGCCCAAGATTGCGTCATTCAGGCTTCATTAAGACATTTAAATGCTTGATGAATACTCTATGATCAAGGGAGTAAAAATGGGATGTCTGATTGAGCACTCCGAATTTACCCTGGATCTCCATATTTATTGGGCATGTCACTTTCAGAACATATAAATAGATCCCTTCTTCGCATATTAAAAATGGGGACTTATACTTTTGAAAACTTAGGCCCTGGGCTAGAGACTTAAGAGAGCTCTAAGGCTTGAAGCATTACAGAGCTCCACCCCAGCACCACAGTTGGCAAACCCTTGCCACCAAGTCATTGCTGTTGGACCTTTGCCTGACCATTGCCATCGGACTTCCGTCTCCTGCAATACCCCTGACTGCAGTCTCCTGCCGACTAAGGTCCCTTTGGCCCATCGCCCGCTGCAACTTTGCCTGCCGACTACAATCCCTTCGACCAACATTGCCTGTCGACTATGGTCCATCCGACAAATGTAACCAGCCGACTATGGTCCATCTGACCAACGTTGCCCTATGACCACCATCGCCTGACTAAGGCCCTACCAACTAAATGAACAAGCCAACATTTTATTAAGAATAACTCTCATCTTATTGAATTCTTTCAACTGCAATTATGTAATGTGCTATATATTTTTTACATTGAGTCAATGTTTTTTCCCGAGGAAGGGCATCAATAATCAACAACAAAAACTAATGGATTCATTTCAACTGAGCAAGATCTCGTGATTTTTTTCACTTTTCAGCATTTTCCACTTAAAAATTATGGTGTCTTTTATGACTCTTGCACATCTCTCTCTTTATTTATATTTGTGCTGGATCTTCGTTCAATACTAGGACACTAAACTCTTTATCTCTCTACCGACGTGAATATTCCAGGATGCAACAATACTCATTCCGGATAGCTCATGTCAATTTGTCATCATTATGAAATGATGCATCTCGTGTGTTTGAATTTTTGAAATATTAGCTTTTTATTTATTAGTGAATGCAAGATTTTCACCTCGCCACATGACAGCTTAAGGCATGGCATTGGCCTAGGCATTTTTTCAGTAATAGTGCTTGCCTAGGTGGTTTGTAAGGCAAATGGCCTTGTTAGGTGCCCATTTGTCTGCTTGACTCCACTTTAACAACACGGACCAATATAAAGGCTGATTGCATATGGCCTAGGAAGGTTTAATTTTGTCAATCAAAGTTTTGCTATCAGTTAAGTGTGCATGACTAAATGCAAGCTTTGAAATTTTTGTGGACCCTAAAGTCCTTAATACTGGAAATCTTCTTGACCACATGAGTCTTTACTAGATTAAAAGTTAATATTGTCTTTAAAAAGTTAAGCTGTGATGTTTTGTTCCTTATTTCTTGATCACTTCTTTTTGTTTGATGAGCCTATGGTTGTTGGTTATTGCCTTATGATGTCATTGGAGGTATTGGTTCTTGGTTCTTCTTTGCCTTCTCAAGGGTTGATTTTTTTTTTTTTTTTTATTTCAAAATTTTGTCCAGCTGTTGCTTATTTTGATTGTCCTTTTGAAAGCAGTGATTGTTGTGCTTCATTAATCTGCGAGGTCAATTATTACCGTGACATAAATTTTGCATGGCGGATTTCAAGCACGGCATCATCTCTATCAATTTTGATGCGTATGTAGACGGTGATTTTTCTTATCATTTTGTAGTAGAGCAATATTATTGAGTTTAGTCTCCTTTTCCCGAAGAAACAACTTTATCTATTGTGAGAGGCATACCTAACGCTAATCCAAGCATTGTAGCTTCTTCATCTTTTAGGATCATCACACTAGAAGCCTTATTCCAATTATTTAGTGTTCATTTATGAATTCTCCTACATTCATTTGTACAATCGTACTGAACATTAATCTATTGCTTTCAATGTGTAAGGATTGCGTAATATATTTTCCAATATAAGGACGACGTAATACATACTTGTAGTTCTATTGAACTCAACAGATTGTATTTATTAAATATCCTTGTAATCGATGGGAGAAGTAATGAAGCTATCGCGTCGTTACCTTTATCTTTGCATTTGGAGTACTTGCCTTCAAATCCTTTCTTTTAATGACGTACATGTTCACTATAGTTTCTCTTCTTGACAGGGAACGGGACTATGATAGGGACAGGGATTATGATCGGGACTATGGCAGAGGGCGTGAAAGAGACCGAGATAGGGAAAGAGACCGCCATCGTCTTAGAGATGAAAAGGGCTTTGGTCGAGAGAGGGATCGCGAAAGAGAGAGGGATGGCAGAGAACGTGATAGGAGAGAACGTGATCGTGGGAAACGAAGGAGTCGGTCGAGGAGCAGGAGTAGGGATCGCCGAGAGCGAGACCGTGAGGATGGGGAGCACCGCAGGAGGCGCGCTCGTGGCAGCAGCATCAGTCCTCGTAGACAGCCTGCAGATGATGGTAATTTTCAGGATGAATCCAAGAAGAAGAAGAAGAAGGAAAAAGATAAAAAGAGTGATGGCACTGATCACCCGGACCCAGAGATTGCAGAAGCCAATAGGCTTCGGGCTTCTCTTGGTCTGGCACCATTGAAGCTCTAAACCTTTTTTTTTCTGTCTTACGGTTCAGAGTGACAATTCGCTCTCTAAATTGTTGAAAAGCCCTTCCGTTTTACACGTTTCAGCGTTATTACATCTCTTGTTTATTTTGCTCACATTTTTGAGTTTTCATTTAGAAGGCTGATTTTAGGTATCCGCCCGGAATTTATGTATACTAAATTATGATTTCAGGTTTGTAACACGCAGTTTCACTTTTGTTTTTGATAACTTGTCTTGCTATGGAACGTCCGGTGTAAGGATGCAGAGGAACATCCGGTTGTAAGCAAAATCCCGCCTATACCGAGGTGTACGACACCTCGGTATAGGCGGGATTTTGCCTCCAACTCGTTTTGCCTACAACTGGATGTTCCTCTGCATCCGGTCGGAGGACGTAATAATTGTTCCTTGCTATGAGCGTAATATATCTTTTTAAATTAGCGTATTATCATAAGTTTTACTGCATGGATAAAGTTGACATTGCTGGGATTTTTAAAATTAACTAGGAGATGATATAAGCACATTTATTTGCTGCATGCTGTCAGGATTTTCAAATTTCTTGAGAATATGTTAATAATGTAAAATTATTGAGTATTTAATATTTACATTTATAATATACCATTATTTCGCATATGAATTTCCATTACTAATAAATATTGAGTAGAAATTTTAATAATAGCAAGATTTGAAAATTTTTTTAGTGACATGCTTGATGCTTCACAAAAAATTGTATTGATTAGGCATGAATCTTGAAGCATATTAACAACTTTCAATACTAAATTTGGAACCATTTGAACTCCAATTTCATTAATTTTATAGTCAAATTGAATGTCTTATTGAGATGAATTCAATGACATCAAAATTTATCCAATTCGAGCTCAAATTAAGGGCTTAAAGCATATTTTAATGTTCTAAAGAATTAATTGGATTACCAAATGATATTCAATCATGGCATGCTTATAGTTGAATCGAGCGGCTTGACGAGACTAATCATGTTGAAATTATCTACCTCATACCATATTCTAGAGATTTTGATGATTACAAATACATGCATGGATGTTCTAAATTCTGTGCTAAGTATTTTATGTGTAATGATTTGATGGATGTGCATGATAATTAATTGTGGGATTTATATTGCACAACTCAAGTTCAATCAAAATTTAAGCTAAAAGAACCATGATTGACCAAGATGGACAGCTTAAAGATTTTTATATTAACGTAGGAGTATATTAGAAGTCCATTAATATTTACTTGCATGATTTGATTTTGCTCATAATTTAAATATCTATTAAAATGATTTACATACTATTAATTAGGGATAATAAGCTTAATTTAGAAATATATAAGATTCCTTTATTAAATAAAATTTCTAAGCTTTATTGTTATAAATTATGGAAATGTAATTAATCAGGGAAATTATTACGTATTCATTTTGAAGTAAAATTGTTTCATATAAATTTACTAATGCATAATTTTTTTTTTTTCTAAATTACATAATATAATTGTATGAATATTGAATATATCTTTAAATCTATAAAAATATGCATAAGTTCTTATTTTGCTGAATAAAATATTATTTTGATAGAAACATGGCTAATTTTTATTTCATTATTCCTTTGATTCGGTACATAAAAATTGATAGTTACATGACCTATTTGGAGTTATGTTGAATTTATAATGAATTTGTCAACATTATTCAATTTTAATATTATTTGATGGGTAGCCATTTTTACCTTATTTTGAATGTTTTTGAGGACTTTTTAACTTATCCATGTGACTAGTATATTAAAAATATTTATTATTTGGTGAAATACTAGTTGAGAATGTTATATTAAGTTTTCAATGTTAATTCTTTGAAATCCATAAAGATAATAAAGACGAGTATTTTTATTTTCTTTTATATGGCATAGATTTGCATTTCAATTCTAATTCATTTTTAAAAGTATTATATAATTTGAAGAGTTATAAGTTTAAATTAGCAAGAAAAATATTTTCATATAAAATATTATTTGTATTTTTATAAAAATATAAATCTATATTAAATTGAGCAAATTTAATATTCCATTTGCAAGTAGTGAGATGATTAAAATTAAATTATAAGATCACATCAAATTTTTTGGCCATTTTATTGCAAGATAATTTAATCTTGTATTATTTACATCAAATTATGATTTTTATTTTCATAATCTAAGTCATTTGGTTTAGTGAAGTTTAAATTGTAATTAAATTGGGTTGTACTTAGCCGTGTAAGAGAGTACTTAGGTTGTAAAGAATTTTTTTAATTTCAAGAAGTCAAGTTTGCAAGGCAAACATGGGATTAGTGGATTTCAGCCTGAGAGTTGGCTAGCATCGATGTAGGTTGGATTGGAATCCGGGCCAAACCATGTATAAATATTGTGCCTCTAATTTTCATTTATTGTATCAAATTTTCTTTATGAGTTTCATAAAAATTATGTGATTACTTATTCTTTTCAAAATATCTTTAAAATTATTTTAATTGCATTCTTTTAACAAAATTTTTGAAAACCCTAATTCACCCCCCTCTTGGGGTGCCATGGTCATCCAACAATTGGTATCTGAGCCTTAGCTCTTTTTATTTTGGCATAACATCCTAGAGTAGATCCACCTTATAAACTATGACACAATATTTTCCTATGGGTTCACTTCCTAAAGGACAATCTACTCATCATCCACCATTATTAGATAATGTTCCTTTTGATTATTGGAAAATATAATTAGTAAATTCTTAAGAGGGCAAGACTTTTGTATGTTGCACATGTTTACGCACCAATATCATACACCCACTAAAAAAATTAATGGAATTCAATTTAAAAAACCTTTTGATGAATGGACTACATTATGGAGGAAATTAGATAAGTTAATTTCTAGGGCATGTAATACTTTGCATTGTGTAGTTGGTTGACCAAGTCAACCCTAGGCTGACCAAAACATACCTATGTAGTAGAAGAAAGGAGAAAGTAAAGTAAAGATCAAGAAGAGTCTTCCTCCAAAAAGGATTAAATCTCGGAATACTTGATTAATATGTAAGTAAAATTCATAGAAGAGATGATGAATTATCTCAAAGAAAGTAGTCATATAATAGATGAATAAGAATATGATGAGATAGTAAAGTTAAATAGTCTTGATAAAGAGATGACCAACAGTGTATTTATGGTAGATACACGATCATCAATCTAGAAAGATAGAAAGAAAATAAAAATAAATCCAATAAATGTTGGAAATGAGGAGGAAGAAGAAGTAGATGAAGAATCTGTCCCTAATATGACTAGCAATCTTTTAGATTAACTAAGTTAGAAAGATGAACAAATAATTCAGATGGAATAAAAATTGAAAGAGTTAATGGCTTTAATGGTTGCTCTACGAAATAAAGATGTCTCTTCTACAAAAGATCAAATAGATTGAATTCTAAAGAGAGTTTGTACAACACTGTAACAAACTCAAAGAGGTTGTAAAAGAAAATAAAATTGAGGTTATGAACTATGACAAAGAAACAGTGCAAATAATAAACATCAAACATTTGATAGATTAATAAGTCAAGGAGGCTCTAGCAAAGTTTAAGAGTACCTCATCTCTTCTAAGGGGTAGGCCCTACCTAGAAGAATATAACTTAATTCCTTATCCTAAAGGGGTCGTGCCACCCTCATTTAAAAACTTCTATGAAATTGTGAATCCTAAGCAATAATTAGCACATTCAATGGCTAATTGTTATATTGCAGGAGGAAGAGATGCTTTATAATTCTAACAATTTGTAAGATCGAGCATTACATTTGAAAGGTATGTCAAAATACCTAAAAGATCAGTGCAAAATAGATGTTAACTAAATGATTTGCTTGAGCACATCACCATGTCATAGTAGGGGATCCAGTGATAAAAAATAAAAAACTTAATGAAAGTCTTGTTCACTATCTCTTAAGATGGAGGAATATCAGTGCGAAATATGAACCTCAACTTCAGGAATAACATGCTATACAAATTCTTTTTAAGAATATACATAGTTCGACTACTTTCTTACTGAAGAGCTCACAATCAAAAATTTTAAGAAGTTATTATGTAAAGCCACTAATCTCTAAGAGGAAATGTCACAGTTAACTTTCTTAAAAGAAAAATCTTATATAGAAATAAAAAAAATAAAATCTCAAAAAGTGTTAAAAAAGAAGTATGGCTCAACGTCTACACAAAGGGAAACAACCAATGTAAATTCAAGCAAAAAATTGAAGTCATCCTTCACAGTATCAATAATATGATAGATCTCCCAATCCATAATTTAAACCTCATTCCAATCTCACTCTTGCAGAGGAGAGAGAGAGAGAGAGAGAGAGAGAGAGAGAGAGAGAGAGAGAGAGAGAGGTTTAAATAAAAAGAGATATTAATTTATAAGAAAGGCTATTAAGAGAATATTTAAGAATCTTTTAAGGAAATCATATTTCAAACTTTTAGATCCTAAGAAGCCGGAAGATGTATATAAGACGGGGCAACCCATATATTGCATATATCACCAAAAGATTGTTAAGATAGTTGCTATTTGCATGCTTTACATTTTTGCAACTTATGTAGTTTTGATGATTCCAAAGATTATAGTTCAAATATGTAGTTATCTCCTAAAATTTTTTAGAAGAATCGTATTTGCTCTTGTGTGTACTAACATTTCAGGAAAAACAAACTCCAGACTATGAAGACTTTAAATTAAATTCAGCATGAGATACATTGTAAAATTTGAAGCTTGCACTTTTCTTTAAAATCAAATTGAAAGGGAGTGATTGTAATTTGAGTGAATAAAAATATACACACACACATAAGGAGATCATATAAAATGTTTATAATGATCGTACTGGATGATATTCGTTCGTACAGGACGATCAGACAGTTATCTCCTATAGAGCATATGGAACGAATAGGAACTTGCTCGAAAAATTTTTCTAAGTCCTATTCAACCAGGACGAAATTAATTATCGTCCAGGACGATTGGTTCACTATAAAATTTTCGTCCAGACGAATTTAAATTATCGTCCGTGGCGACTGGTCCTCTG